>NC_091462.1:76007254-76167254 GCF_027789765.1 Dendropsophus ebraccatus
ACAATAATGAAAGCAGAAGAAAAAGATGATAAATAACTTAAAGGACCACTCCAGGCAAAAAAGATTCACTGTAATGTCAATGGCAGTGCCTGAGGGGGTGCTACATGACACAAACGAGTCAAAGAACACCAAAAAGTTTTATTGTCAAACAGCACCACCCTCAAGCCATGCACTAGTCAAAATACGACATGATCATATGATGGCTTTGCTGGGGCGGAGGAGAGAGCTGATCTCCTATGGTACCGGCACCGGTAGCATTTATTCTTTCTCTGTCATAAAAAGCCGACGGGGACAGAATAAAGACCGGTAGTAAAAAGCCAATACGGTGGTCACTAAGGGGTTAAAACCAGCTATCTGATGGTACAAGCAGTGGGGGGGGGGGGACAGATTGTGGGTAAAGAGTCACTTAAAAGCAGAATGACAGTGGTTTGAGAACAAAACTTCTGCTGACATATTCCCTTTAAAATACACTTAAAATTAGAGTTTTTATACAATGGCTGGACGAGGGGCAAATAAAGCACTTGGGCTTAATATTATTATTATTATTATTATATAATGGCCTATTTTGTTATTCCAAGTTTAGTTAAACACATATGTAATACAGAATCCTAGCCTGGCCTGAAACATTATGGCTGGGACATCCACCTATAATACAGATATAAACATGCATCTATATTACATACACATATACCTAAAATGTAATAATCATGTACTAGTTGTAATAATAATACTAATAACTTCAGAAATGAATAAACAGCAAATGCTATACATTATACAGGGTATAGAGTCCTGGCATATTATCATTACACAGATGACATTGAGATTACAACGGCATTTAAATCATTTGGATTATCAGCTCCATTTACACAGATCATTATCACATTGTCTCCATCGAAGCGAGTAAGGATAAGCTATGACATGATGTATCACTGTCCATACAGTCCATTCACATCCACTACATCTGTATGTTTGTTTTCTACAATAGATGCCTTTATGTCATTGATGCCCAACTGGCTGCCCTCTAGTGCTTTACCTGAGGCCTTTGGCCTTGGAGGAATAGCAACAGGAAAGAAGTCCCTTCTGTCAATGCCAGTGATATTACAAGCAACATTGTCATGTTAGACATCCTAGAAGAACTGTTAGGTAATTGTAGGAGTTTTTTCTTTTTCCTGAAGACATAGGACTCATGCAGACGACAGCTGTCATACGGGTATACGGGACCTTACTATATCGCTATATGTCTTCAAATAAAAATCTGTCATACTCTAGCGGGACAGACTGCACATAGATACTACAATTACACAATCATAATATTACTGTGCAAACAAATGTCATTGATTGGAAAGGATTGACAATGATCCTTTATATGAACATTCACTGAACCTTTGCAGTAAGATCATAACAAGCTGCTATAAGAGTCCAATAAATTACCTGTGCAATACATTATCTTTTTTTATATTGTATGTATATTTCTATATACATTATAATGTATTTTTTACATGTTTTCCATTTCGCATCCCACAGTGGAGAGAATATGCTGAACGAGCACTTCCATTATGTAATGATGAATTGCTATTCCTATTGCTACTAAAGTATTCCTAGTGTTTCAATTCACCATTACCACTATACATATGCATGGTTTACACCAACTGAGCATACATATGTTCTCTTTAGGAAAATGGGAACAAGCTGCTGCCAGAGTTCTCTGGTGGCCACTTATCTTCCATGAGTACACAGAGATTGGACATGTTAAAATTCTGATCCCTCTTTCTCCTGCCACCTGCCATCAAGGAGATTTGTGACCCCCCCCCCCCCCCCCCCACACACACACACACCTCCCCGTCCCATTCTCCCATCACATATGGTCAGTCTGATTAAAATCAGAGTTTTATGAGAACATTCATATAAGATGCCTGGAAGTATCTCAGAACGAGATCTCCTATCCATAGGATTAGGGATAACTGACATTCAGTGGGGCGCTAATCACTGGATTCCCAACAATTCCAACAACAAATTTTATTGTCCCTACTGAATGAGTTGCACCATCTATGTACAACCAGTACTCCATTCATTCTCTACGTGGCCTCCGAACACATGGCACGCATTCTGTAAATTCAGGGGCACAATTTTCCAAAATTGCATCACAGAGGTCTCAAAAGGTCACACCGCCACCACTCCACTAGATACCCCCTGTCCCCAGGACTGAGAATAGACAGAAATGAGAATACACCTTTAATTTAACTATCACTTTTTATAATGCTCAAGCAGAACCTACTTCTAGAACTTTAATCCGGATAGATGAATTTCTATGGGAGGCAGTGGATTTGATTATTTTATACTCCAAACAGGCAGCCACGAGAGCCCTCCTTTGTGCTCCCCTGTAATCTATTACCTTCTCTTGCCCCTAGCTTCCTCATCTGTAAAGAAAGGTTTGATAAGAAGACGACATACTTTGCTGAGTGCTAATGGAAAAGCAGTGATACTTTATGTTGTATTTTATTTTATCAGATATTTATTTAGAGGCAAGGAGATAATAGGGAGAAGAGGGAGAAAGGTGTATTTGTTATGGTTGCCGTGTATTGCCAGACACAAACTCTTTCATTAAAAAAAATATATATTTTGCTCTTGTATAAATAAAAAAAAAAGTTACTGAAAGAGAACATTTTTAGAAATGCACCATTAAATAGAGATATGTGAGTACCACGCTTCATCTTGATCCGCCTGGTTAATGAATGGGACAAACAGGAACAGTAAAGATGTAGAGGCACACGATCACATCAGTAGCCAAGCTGCATTACAATACATTTCTTTTTCTTTTTTTTTTTTTTTTTGTAAATTCCATTCCGGATTGAAGAATGCTTTGTGACACTGAAATGCCATTAGTCTTCCAGTATCTGTTAACTCTTATAGGAACTTTCTCATAAGAGGTCATCTTAAGGTTTTATATCTCTAGCTCAATGTTCTGCAAGTTTGACAAGAGTAAATGGGTGGCCTTTTGACAGGACCTTGGAATCCAAATAGGTCGTCCGTTGTTCTATAGCTTGTTACTATTGTCTGAGAGTTATTATTGAATAGTGTCCGTTCTTTTAATATAACAATCTCTCTAAGGAACCTTCTTTAGTCATAGCAACACAATTCCAATGCCACTAAATATGGCTTTAGGTGTGTCTCTTAGTTTCCCACCATGAGCTTCATTTCTCATTTGGTGGGTTATCTCAGCATGTATATTTCTTTATATGGTAGATTATATGTCTGAACATCAGTAATTTCTTATTTCTAATTTTTAATGTTATTTTGATACATATACATATACATATGTCACATATATGGAAATATATAGCCTACACGTTTTTTTGAAGGGAATCTGTCACTAGGTTTATGCCACCTTAAATGAGAAACACTGAACAGATCCGTGTATTGCTTACACTATATCATTTTGTTCCGCCGTTCCCCTAATATGCAGGAGAATAGCATTCTTGCCACACCCCTCTCCCTGCCCTCCAGCTGCTGATTGACAGTTGACAGCCTATACACAGCATGGATAGAGAACTGTTAATCAGCAGCTGGTGGGCGGAGTTTTCTGCTTTATTTGAATATTAAGGACTACTGGTCTCACACACATAATGGAGAGGACTACTTATTGTCCATGTTAAACAAAATAAGCTGCACAGAACAATGTAAGCGATACATTATTCTGTTCAGCTTCTCTGGCACTAGTTTATTTCCCTTAGATTGGACAGCATAAACCTGCTGACAGAGTCTCTTTAAGGATATTTCAGTGCAGAAAAAGAGAGGTAATTAAATAATGCATCTAAGAACTTTCTTCCCTTTTCCCAATTTCACATTTTTGTTGTCATTAAACAGTTGTAAACAAACTATTTGGATAGCAGCATTTCAGCATAACCATTCGAGAAATAAGCACCATTTGCTTTCAGCTTCCTGTTGAGGTTGGACAAGTAAATGAAAAAAAAAAAACTAAGCTCTGTAGAGTTTTACCTTACTTACAAAGTCATTAAACCATGTCTGGTAAATTAGCATTAAAGTCGACAACCTCATCTTTTTGTTACTAATGGCTAATCAGTTTCAGTCTCGAAGAAGATTTTTCTTACCGTTAAACTGTTTTTCTGCTGGAAACTTTAATGCAATGCTCATTAGCTACACGTAGATATGGCTACCTGGTAAGGCTATAGAGAAAAAAAATGACAGTCATATGACATATCTATAATACAACTGTTCATATAGGGTTTAAACAGAAAACATTTAAAGGTTAGGTTATCGACTCTAAGAATAAAAATAGTATTAGACCTGAGAAGAGCTACTGGGCATCTTTGGAGGGTGACTTGTATTCATTAGGCACCATAGCTGTCATACATAGGTGTCAATTACTGACAATTTGTTACATATGACATTAAACATTAGCATATTTTTCGCAAGATAGCAATAATAAACCTATCACTGTACATGTAAGATGATACTCACTATGTTATTATGTAATATAACATGCCAGCTTATTAAAATCAAATCCATCACAGCCCGAGTTGGACTGGAGTTTCCTGGGACCAAGAGTTCACCTTCCATCTATACAGAACATGTACACATTCACTGTTAAATGCATCAGAGGATAAATCATGAAAAAGGTTAAATTGAGAATTTGCCCATTAGACCAAAAAAAATACAGATTAGTGCCAAAATAGTCATTTTGTCCTTCAATAGGCTTATAGTGGCCCTGTCATTTAAAATAACTTTTGATATGCTTCTAGTTTCTCGACCACCTAGTCTCTTCCACGGTCATCTTATTTACTACTTCTGCTGAGGTGCCGTTGTGGACAGGAAAGGCCTGTTCAGCATAAACAGCACAGAGAATGTCTATATTGTTTATGCTTAGCAGACATCTTCTATCTATGCATATTGTATGTCAGAGGAAGTAGTGAAGAGGAGGACTGTCATGGAGAGTCCCATAGACTGTGCTATATTTAAAAAAAAGAAATGTAACATGCTAGAGAAACCCTTTAAAAGTTTTGATTGGTTGGGATCTGGGTGTTTTGACCCCCATCCATTGCTAGCAGGATAGAGGCTCCATATAAATACAATGTATTCTTTGTCTTGTAGAGTGATGAAAGCACAGTCAGCCTGGAAGAGATGGACTCAGCCGCAAGATTCTCCCAGCTTTAATAACTGAAAAAATCTTTTGCCATGTGTCCATAACTTATCAAAAGATGAGGCATAAAAACTGAATGCTGATTCACTTTAATTGGGATCTGTTCTGCTTGGTTGAGCATTGGAGATAAGCGAACCACGAGCATGCTCGAGTCGATCCGAACCCGAACTTTCGGCATTTGATTAGCAGTGGCTGCTGAACTTGGATAAAGCCCTAAGGCTATGTGGAAAACATAGATATAGTCATTGGCTGTATACATGTTTTCCAGACAACCTTAGAGCTTTATCCAAGTTCAGCAGCCCCAGCTAATCAAATACCGAAAGTTTGGGTTCGGATCGACTCGAACCCGAACCCAGTTCGCTTATCTCTATTGAACATATATGGGCTTTAAGTATATATGTGAGCATGCACTTTGCTATCCTTGCCTCTATACAGATAGCTAAACAGCACCAATAAGAGCTATAGGGGCACAACTTTAAGCTGGATGCTTTGGCCTCTTTCAGTGATCAGCAGAGGTCTCAACACTGGGATCACAAAAACTACAAACAGGTTACTTTGACACACTGTTATGTGTGCACGTGAAGAGTAGGACAAAGTAGTCTGGAGAAGAGACGTTTAAGGGGAGATATGATTAATTTTATTTAAATATATAAATGCCCCCTACAAGAAATATGGGGAAACAATGTTCCAGGTAAAACCCCCTCAAAGGACAAGGGGGCACTACCTCCACCTGGAGAAAAAAGGGTTCAATCTCCGGAGGCGACAAGCCTTCTTTACCATGAGAACTGTGAATCTGTGGAACAGTCTACCACAGGATCTGGTCACAGCAAAAACAGTAGAGGGCTTCAAAACCGGCCTAGACAAGTTCTTAGAGCAAAATAATATAAATGCATATGTATAGAACCTATCACCCCTCCCCCTTCCCTGTATCCATCCCCTCCTTGGTTGAACTTGATGGACATGTGTCTTTTTTCAACCATGTTAACTATTTACAGTAACTATGTAACTATGACAATATATGACTGACAAGTTATATAACTTGTATATGGAAGTTTCATGAGAATTCTGTTCTGCAAGCTTCATTTTAGCTATATAATCAGTGATTCAGTGATTAGCAGAATTCTCAACAGCGGGATCACAAAAACTACTGACAGGTTACTATGACACACTGTTATGTGCGTGTGTACGTACAGAGTAGGACAATTTCTGACAATATATAACTGACAGGTTATATAACTTGTATATGGAATTTTCATCAGAATTCTGTTCTGTAAGCTTCATTTGAGTTATATAATCACTAGTAGGTGACACCTAACGTCTATGATATATCCTGTATACAGCACTCACACAGCATCCTGCTTTCCTATGTCTTAATACTTACAGTACTCTAAGAAGCAGCAGCATGGAGAGATGTAATACTCACAGTAAACTTGTATCATTTTTTCTCAGTCTCTGTATTAGCTCTTAGCTCTCTAATCCCCCCCCAACTCCCGCCTTGCCCCTCCCCTCTCCAAAGACCTGTCTAAGCAGCATGTAACCTGATTTCTTAGCTGCTAGTCTATCTTGTAAACACAAGATGGAAACATGCTGTTTTCCAGAAAGAATAAAAGTTTACTTGGGGAAAAGGAATGAAGTTTGACGAGAGAAAAAAAATATTCTCTGAAATATTACAATATCTTAAATGTCCATATACTCAGCTGTTTCTTGAAACCTCAGTGCCTATTGCATAGCAGACATGGCCACATGTACAGTAGTTTTTTAATCAGGTAGTATGAAGTCCAGTAGGTGACATGACACGTAGTCCAGGTGTTACACCAAATAAATTCTATGGAACAGACTTGATGGACCACATGGTCTTTTTCTGCCCACAATATTCTATGCTCCTGTTTTCTAACAGTAGCACTGTGTTTTGGGTTTTATATATGTAATTTTTTTATTCTATTATTTTTCTCACTTCTAATTACATATTTATTAATAATATTCAGCATACCTTTATAGCCACATATAACTGCAATATATTAGAAGAATAAATCAAGTATTCGGACTTCTTTATCTTCAGTTTTATGGTACACAAAATAAGATCAGGTATAAAAAAAAAATGGAATTATAGTGAGATAAAAAAAGCAACCAGGTTAATAATATAAGAAGCAAAGCCTTTTTATCTTGAAATTGTTGTCTTTCAAGAAACTACTTAGCTCTAATACCTGCTGCCGGTGACTATGGCCTGCCGGAGATAATCTCGCCTCGAGCTCACAAGTTCAGATGGGCGGTTTTGATGTTTCTTTGACTTTTCCCTGATGTGTATAGCTATAGAGGGACTTATGCAATCAGTCAAATCATGCTGTCATCTCAAGGAGTTTTGTCACATCCCTATGGACCGGCCATGATTCTGTCTGTAGATCCATACTTCACAGAAGTTGTTCAGGTAATACAAGGCCACTTGCAACAAGCAGCTTAACTCTAGTGCACTTAGTGTAATAATTGGAATTTTTATGGTTGAAAAAGCAAACACTTTTAATACAGGCAAAAGCTCTCATGTAGTCACTGAGAAGACAGTAGGAAATCAAAAAGATGGATCACCCTAATCTGTATATTGACATCTCTCATGGCTGAATAAATGGTGTAGTTGAGCTATATTTGCTTGTATTGATCTGACTCCTGTTTAAAATTCATGCCATCACTTTGCAAGGTTGACCACAGGGCAGAGGAGAGGATTTTCTATCCATCCCAGCTTTCTAAGGGACTCAGCATTCCCATGACTGATCATAAAGCATACCAGAAGATTATGGTATGGTTGTTAGGTTCAGCATAAGTACCATATAAAGACATAGCCATTTATTAGACACGGTATGTCATTGATAGATCTTGCCTTGAAGCATTTACATACTTAGTCAATTTCCAGTTTAAAATGGCATGGATTCCTTGAAGTAAATAAAGGGTTAATTATGACCATGGCCATATTCCAATTCACATGCTAATCATCTTATAATGTCATGATGGGGAACTCATCCTACAATATTATTTCTAGTGATGATGGGCAGTCTTCATGTAGATCATGCTATACAGTGTCACATTATAAACCGACATTTCGATAATATTGTACGTAAAAGTGAGATATCTTCATTATTGCCTCTCTAGGAAAACTAAGCAAATGTTCGAAACCCTGGAATTTCAGTGGCTGCTTTTTTTTTTCTGGATCTGTAGCATGACTAAATGAATCAGTATGGGGGCAGTACCATGGAAATGACCTTTTTCCAATTACAAGGTGTAGGAAGTAAATGATCCTGAAATCTGTTATTCTGCAAAGAATGATAGGTACGCACAGATTTGCCATTTCCACTGCATGAAGTTAGATGGGGGTCAAAATGTCAAATAATTAATATTTCTATTATTCATGTTCCTGCATATGTGAAACCCAAGCCATTATTTTGCCATTTTAGAGCTACAATACATTGCACATGTTCTTACACCATGGTCATTCTAGGCAAGGTATACATTTTATATGCCTCCCTGTGCAATAAAAATAATAAAGACTGCATACTCACCTCCCCTGATCCTTGTGACTGCCTTTCTGTCTGTGTCCACTCCAGTCCACTCGGTGGTCCTCCTTTACAAAAAACAAACTGGGTTCATGACTAGTGCTACACTAAAGCCTCATCCACACTTATTTTTTTTTTTTTTATGCTTTTCTATTCTAAGTAACAGCTAATTCTGGTTCTTTTTTTTTTTTTTTACATCACTGGTTGGCACATATTTTAAAAAGAGATGTGTTGATAATCCCATACAAATCTGTTAATCCTGATTTATGTACAGAAAATACTGATTTTTGTAAGGAGCCTAGGTCTGTCCATTAGATTTGAGAGGACTTGCTAAACCTAAATGTTTAGCATTTGACTCCTTGTGGCTAGTGAAGTTGGATGCACGAGTCCTGGCAGTTTTCCAGGCAGTCTTCAGGCTGTATCCAACTTTTCCCGGTAGAGGGATTCAAATGCCAATCATTCAGGTTTGTGCTAACCTTAACTTTCATCAAGTTCACTCATCTCAACTGGCCATGCAAATGAGTTAACTGTTTGCTGAACAATCATTTAGCCATATTTTTTTATTTTGTGTCCGCCATATACTTGTATCAAGAGCTTGGCTGAGCATCCATGTATTCTGAATAGGAAATGGGAAAAATATTGCCATGACTTAAAGTATCTCACTAAAATTTTGTGGCAGATTTGTGGCAAGAACACATTTAGTGCAGGGTTAGGCTATGTTCACACTACATTTTTTCCTCTACATTTTCTACGCCATCATTTTGAGGTTAAGATGACATCTTTCATTTCACTGTTTGGCTTTCCGTCAGTGCAGTGATGGCTGTTGGTACATTATTCTAGTTTAGGTGGGCTAATTGGCCTTTGGGTGTGTCTTAAATTGAAAAGTCATTGAATTTAATAGTAAAAATGGTGAAAGGACGGTGAAAAAAGAAAAACTGTTTGTGATCAACTAAAAAGCAACGTTCGTTGTTTGCAATGGATGTATGAACATAATTGACATGATCATTATTTGATGTCCGCACAGACAACGTCCGTCATCTTATACATTGTGTGCATTGGACGTTCGTCACTCAGTTGACTTTAATGCATTGCATTGAAGTCAATTACATAGAATCCGCGGATGCCTTTTCTCTTTTTTTGACTTTGTGTGAACATAGGCTTTGGTTATCACAGCCCAAGGTTACCCATAGGTTTATTGCAAAATCTTAGAAATAACTGATCATTAATAAAGTATTTATCTAATCTGGCAATGAATTGAAGAATGGGCAACGTTTAACTGAGCTTGAATTTGTTTAGCTCAGGTGTTAGAGTAACACAATTTGTATGTATTCATCATTTTCATTTAAATAGATGCTTTTCATTTGCATAATTAGAATGCATATGAATAAATGATCATTTTAATGAGCTAATCCTCATCATTAAACATGTTGTGTGCCTAAATAAACTTTTCTTCAGCACTAACAATTTTTGATTGAAGGTATTAAAGAAAGAGAAACATCCTTTCAAGACCACAATAAAAACATAAAGCTCTACCATCATTTGCTTTCATTACCATGGGTCTGCCGCCAAATAATAATAATTGGGCACTGTTACATCTCACTCACATTTTATATGATATACATATACATATGATATATATATATATATATATATATATATATATATATATATATATACATATGATATATATATATATATATATATATATATATATATATATATATATGAAACAATTATGTGTATTGGCCTTCACAGACCTCAATTCTGGTTTGTTTAACCCTATGAAGCCAAAACAGCTTTTTTTATTCCCTCATGCCCACTTTCCAAAATTCATAACCTTTAATTTCTCCATCAACATAGCTGTATAAGATAGGTCTACACAAGAGAAATGCATGGCCGTGTACTTTGTGTGCCAGCTTGTTGCTCATTCCGGCTTGTTGCAGGAGAACGGCACCGTTGTAAATCTAAGGAACCAGTCTCCTGTGTTAAAGGGGTTATCCAGCGCTACAAAAACATGGCCACCTTCTTCCAGAGGAAGCCCCATTCTTGTCTCCAGCTTGGGCGGTGTTTTGCTGCTTGGTTTTAATGAAGTGAATGGAATTTAATTGCAAACAACACCTGACCTTGAGACAAGAGTCGTGTAGTCTCTGAATGAAAGTGGTCATGTTTTTATCACACTGGATAACCCCTTTAAGTTGGGTGGAGCAGTTAGCCGAGAAGTGCACCGCCACACATTTCTTCCAACTATATATAGAGATCAATGGGGGTCTCAGCACAAAGACTCTGATCAAAATTTTTGACATATCTGTGTCTTCTGTAATTGACTGTGTCTTTTTAAATTGTTTTCTAATTTTATATAACCAAAGCTTATTTTTTTTATTTTTCATGTATAATGAAAAATCTTTTAAATGTGTAAACAGAAGTTGGAAATCTGCCCTGATCATATGTAGCCAACAATGATTCCTCTTTTCCAGCCCCAAAAGTTTTAAATCCCTGAATGCATAATAATAATAATAATAATAATTTTTATTTATATAGCGCCAACAGATTCCGCAGCACTTTACAATTCTGGGGGTTCATACATAGACAAAAAATTGACATTACAGAGATATACATATAATTATCCATACATGAAGAATGAGATCCCTGCTCGCATGCATGAGCTTACACACTATCAGAATGCATCAATTCACAGATATTAATCAGAGTTCTGAAAACTAGTGAGGAATTGATAGGTACGGTATCACTCACCATAAGTGTAGCCAACATATATCTAGTATGTATAGACAGCCTTAGTATAAGGCACAATTGCTCTGCAGATTTGATACCCTGTCTCTGTGTAGTCAAAGACTTGTTTATATAGTGATTCTCAGAGGTGAACAGGAGACATCCTAAAAGTGGCACTCTAGCTTAAAATGGTCAATTTGCACATAATCATTGTTACTTTGATCAATGATACCTTTCTTGCAGATGTATTATCACCCCCGACTGAATTAGGATAAATACCTGGCAGTATAGTCTTAAATGAACTATTTATTCCACTTACTCTTATGATAATGATACAATGGAACAGCGTAAATACTGGAAACACAAAACTGTCCATCACATCTTTTTTTCTTTTTTTTTTTTGGCTAAGTGAAGGTCGGAATCTGGAGCTCAGTCAAACCTATTGCCATCCAGTCCAATAAATAATTACAAGAAAATTGTGCCTTTCACTATATGCTGATTGATGCTGAAATTGCTTTTGAAAGTTCTCATAAGTTCCTGTTATAGATTAAGTGCCGGTGTAGGAAAAATAACTGCACCCAACTGAAATGGGTGAATGTAATCAGGTTTAATGGACTTGAGAGCTTGTTGGGAATTAAATAACTATTGATTCTTTGGGATGTTGCTGTCATTACAAAATGCCAAATCTGCAAGCATTACGAGGGTGGATAGATTAGAGCCAGGGACAACTCTTAAATAAAATAAAGAGATAAAGATATTTAAAACGTTTAGAAAGTGGACAATATTATAGAAAATGTACATACCATAAAGCAAGTATGACAGATGAGTGGAAGGGAGAAGTGAGAAAGCCCAACTGGGAAATTAGATTTGGTTTCACAATTCTAGATTTCATATATGAATAAATAAATAAATAAAACTCCAGTCTCGTCATAATGCTTCTTTGAAAAGATTTCTCTAGGATGCAAGTGATTATAAATAAGGTATTGCCAGTGATAACATATAGCTAGGATATATTATCATTTTGATGTCTGTGAGCCCACTGATCCTAAGGAGTTGCAGTGCTAAGTCAGCATTGTTGGCCTTTCACTGTGTTGATCCTGCTCAGGGATACACCTAGCTACATTATTGTGCAGAGATCTGAAATTAGCCTCTTTATTTAAATTGAACTAAACTCCTCCCCCATGTAGTGGGCGGCCAAGTGCCACTGGGTGGCCTTAAAATTGGAAACTGCCAATATATAAAAACTAAGATTTAAGGGGAGATATGATTAACTTATTTAAATATATAAATGGCCCCTACAAGAAATATGGCAAAAACATGTTCCAGGTAAAACTCCCTCAAAGGACAAGGGGGCATTGCCTGGAGAAAAAAAGGTTCAATCTCTGGAGGCGACAAGCCTTCTTTACCATGAGAACTGTGAATCTGTGGAACAGTCTACCACAGGATCTGGTCACAGCAAAAACAGTAGAGGGCTTCAAAACAGGGCTAGACAAGTTCAAAGAGCAAAATAATATAAATGCATATGTATAGAACCTATCACCCCTCCCCCTTCCCTGTATCCATCCCCTCCTTGGTTGAACTTGATGGACATGTGTCTTTTTTCAACCGTATTAACTATGTAACTATGTAGCTATGTAACATGGTCTGATTATCAACCAGGAGTGCTGCTAGAAACACTCCAGTGGCTGATAGTCGTCCCATATAAAAGTTACAACAATCAGCTGAGGACTGAGCAAACGCCCGATCTTTGGTTGATCGTGTCTTTAGAGCAGGCTTCAAAAGTTATCGCTATGGGCCGCACTTCTTCTTGTATAAATAGAGTTATGTGTAACCAATAACAATAAAGAGAAACTAACTGCAAATCACACACAGATCACAGTAGATCACACACAGTGCATACTTACCATCCGCGCTGCTCATATACGGCATCTGGCTCTCTAGTCCTCTAGCCAGATGCCAGATTACAAGAGCGAAGATGGTAAGTATGCAGCACATGTTATCTGGAAACTGGCAGCAAAGACATATACATAACTGCACAAATGATACAAGGATCTATGTGTGAAGTAAAGGCCTATCTTTATAATTGGTACTCTTTTGAGACTGTCTATAGCCAACAAATCATTCAATGTAAAAGGACCCTAAGGGCCCTATTACATCAACAAATGTCTAACAGATTATCTGATTATTCTGCCAAAGCCAGGAATGGATTTGAAAAGAGGAGAAATATCAGTCTTTCCTTTATGACCTGATCTCTGTTTATAGTCTGTTCCTGGCTTTGGCTGAAAAAAATCTGTCAGATAATCTATCAGACATCTGTTAATGTAATAGGGCCCTTAGAGTCAGCTTCTTGGGGCCCTGTTGCGTTACGGATTCTTCTTTGAGTTAGACCCTTTATTGAGTCTTGTACTCTTTTAGGTCATTTTAACCTGACTTACCATATTGCATAACTTAAAAGAATACCCGTATAAAAGTAAATTCACATGTGGAAGATTTGTTGTAGAAATTTCTGTCTGATAATGAGTTTAATATGAGCCTACTCTACTCTACAATGCTACAATGTTTTTTTATAATAAATCATGCAATTAATTGAATCACATGATCTATCAATTACATGATTTGTAAAAAAAAATTCAGTCAAGAATTCTGCTGCCAAACCATATCATTAAAAAAAAAAATAGAATTGCAAGAAAAAAATGCATGCAATATGCAAAATGCTGGCTTCAGAGGCTCGTGAAGGAGGCCTCAAGGTACGTTTGCACCAAATATGAGTTACATGTCAACCATCTTGAATGTTGTCATTGAATATGACACATTTCAAGACACCATTATTTGTGAATGTTACAAGATGACTTCATATTGGATAAGATTTGTCTGAGACGTATAGCTTGGGGCCAGTAAATTTGACATCTTCTGTAGAATAATATGTCAGGCTCTTTGGGGACAGTATAACTGATTACCTGTTTGACAATGATAAAATCAGCTGATGCCGGCATGGTCATTTAGAGTGTACCATGTGCGGCAGTTCAGACTGAGAACATCCCAATTAGATACCCTGTGTGTTTAAGGTGTGACTAAATGCACTTTACACTAAGACCGGGTTGACCTGTTGCACTGGAAATGCATCAACATGCAAGTCAGCTCAGTTTTTAAAGCAATTTTAAAAGCTGCTTAAAAACATATATAAGAAGCGTGAACTCAATCTTTGAGGCTTTACCCTTGATCGTTCATGCAACATATTAAATTTATCATGGTCAATCGCACATTCGCACACCCCTTAACGTTAACAGTGATACAAGAAGGTAGAAGTGAGTCCATGCTTCCTCTCAAGAGCATTGGTGGGGAAACCATGGTTATAGCATTTCCAATGGACTACTGTACACCACATAAGTATTTACTTCTAAAAGAGCTAAAAGGTCGATATTGTCCACTGTTCTAGATTGGATTTACTCCTGTCATGTACTAAATATAGAATTGATCTCTGTACACCTTTTACTTCTGCTAATCAATCTGAAATAATACGTCTTTGAATTATTTCTACCTAGTTCCCGTTTAATACAATCCTCTTCAATGGCAATCCTCCAATTACACTAAAATGCAGCCAAATGAAACAAATTGAATATTTCTGTGCAGCTTCTTTCTTGTCAAGGTTTGTGACCTTTAACTTTCTCAATGGGACATCACACGTCAGTAAATGCCTTGTGTACAGAGATTTGTACTCAATTACTATGCAAATTTAGGACACAGCTGTGGTTGGATCCGCTTTCTACTATCAGAACACTGGGTTTCCCTGAATTTAAATATAAATTGTGATCAGGAATCCTTATTGTGATGTCATTCAGTGCTTGTCTCGGCTAAGTCTTACAATATTTTTTTGTAAAGGCACAATTTACCGACATATTGCATATCATTCAGCATTAATTCCCCTTAAAGGGGTTATGCAGCATTAGAAAACATGGTCACTTTCTTCCAGAGACAGCACGACTCTTGTCTCAAGTTTGGGTGGATAATTGCAACTCAATTCCATTGCAGTGAATCGAGCTTAATTGCAAACCACGTCTGAACTGAAGACCAGAGAGGTGCTGTCCCTGGAAAACAAAGGACCATGTTTTTCTAACATTGGATAACCCCATTAAATAAAATGGGTTGGTAAATGCATAGATAAAGAAATTCATTAACTGATAGATTGATTCAAAGATAAGAAAAGATAAAAGATAGATACATACAGAGTACAAGTAAGGTTATGCAGAGATAATGCAGTGGAAATTACTGTAAGGCTATGATCACATTACGTAAAACTACGGCCGTAGTTCTCGCCGCAATCAATGGGATCCCGGCCGGAGCGTACACACATCGTATACGCTCCGTCCGGCACCGCAAATAATTGACAGGTCAGTTTTCTGCGGCCAGAATTCAGTGAATTCCAGCCGCAGAAATACCTGTCAGTTCACACAGTGAAGCGAGCGGCTCCGACCACTTGCTTCACTGTGTGCTATGGCAAGCTCTGATGCGGGCGCACACTGATGCGCCCGCATCAGAGCTCCGCGGCCGAAAGATCATTCGGCCGAGATGATCCGGCCAGAGACTGGCAGTTCCGTGACCCGGCAGGGGTCACGGAACGGCCGGTCTCTTACGTAGTGTGAACATAGCCTACATCTGTAACAGCAAATCAGCACCAAATCCTATGTTGACGTAGATCGGGGAGAGGAATATATTAATGTTTTTTATAAAAAAAAATAAAAAAATCTTTGTACTTAAGCTCTGCAATTGTGGCTTCTTTTGTAGATGTTCTGCATTTCCACAACAAATTCCACAAATACTGATCTATTGCTGAGTTTGACTTATTCATTGAAGTCAATGGATATAAAACTGAAATAAATCTACAGCAGGTAGATTTTCTTTCCATAATGTAGGATTGATTGTTTTATACAAATCCAATTCACTTTAAGGCCATGTTCACATGGCGTAAGATATGGTCGGGTCATGGAACGGCCGGTGTCAGAGAAGAACATCCCGGCCGATGATCTTCACTGCTGCTGAATTCATATGCCGGCGCCTCCGTGCGCGCCTGCATCCCAATTCGCTGCTGCTTACAATGGAACGTGTGGCCGGAGCCGCACGCTCCATTGTGTGCACGGACATGTCTTCTTCGGCCACTATTCAATGAATATCAGCGCAGAAAACTGACGTCAGTTTTTTGCGGCGCCGCTAGCAATCCCGGCCGGAGTGTATACTATATGTATACACTCCGACCAGGATTCCCTTAGCCTACAGCACAATGTAGGTTCAGTAGTAATCATGGACATTGTTGAAAATCGACAACAACGACCATGATTACTACTGATATTACATTGTGTGAACATGGCCTAATTGTGCTATAACACTGTATGCTGTGGATTTTCTGAACTGTAATCTAATTAAGTATTTACTGCTGCATCAGGTTCAGCTGACTTTCCATGGTGTATGGTGGCCTCCCAACGACTGATTGTCCAGGAGTTATTAAAATGTATGGCCAGCTTAAAGGGACTCTGTCACCTCCAATCTACCCTCCTCAAAACCCTTAACTAAAGTCATCTTTAAGTACGATAAAAATACTGATTCCAAATCTATCATTCGTAGCTTTGTACTCCTTTGTACTTCACCACTGTAAGCCAGCAAACTGGGCATGTTGATGCATAGAGGGCTACTTAGCCCAAGAATATAATGTCGAGGACTACTTAGACTTCTTTATTTGTGGGCTTATAGCAAAGCAATGCAAGAACATAGAAACATACAAATTGCAGATATAGAATCAGCGTTGTATACTCTATTGATGTATAATCTACTGGTAAGTTTAACGGGTGTTTTGAAGGTGAATCCCTTTAAGAGTCAGGTCTGTTTACTACATATCTTGCTATTATACCCTCATTATCTGCACTAAAGGCTCGAAACACATCAAACCATTGTAAACTCCACACTAGTCTTCCACCCACCATATGGTATTTGAAATATAAGTGTCTTCTTTTATGGCACCTGATACAGCTACTGTACACCTCTATGCCAAAATGTATGTTAGCAAAAAGTAAAGGGCAAACAAAGAGCAATCTGTCATTGGATGAAACTATGCAGGGTTTGTAGACTGTAATAATGGAAATGCATAGGCTCCATAGGCACAAAACAACAGGACTGTATAGAAAATATTTTCAGCAATAAAAGGAATGATCACAGAAGTATATGTAGCCAAGGAATTGTAGACTGACATCCCTTGTGATATAGCGATGCATCTGGATAGCAATCACAACTGACCAAAAATCCAGTCTGTCTAATACAAAAGAACTTGTCAAAATAATTGCTCTATGTGTTTCTTCTTCATCAGAAATCTGCAGTGCTTAATGTAGAAGGGCACAGCTCCTGTACTTATTCTTTAATATTCAATGCAGGAGATTTATGAATCTGCATTAGCTTTCTCTGAAGTCTCTTTTTACTCCCAGCAGACCCGTAGTAAAATGTTTATTTCATTTCCACGTTCATATCTTTTGTTCAGAACCTAGGAAGTCCTTTAAATTTACATGTTCAGGACTTTTGTGAGCAAATGTTCTTGTTTTTACATAAAACTTACTTTTTCTATAATTAAAAGATTAAAACAACTTTGTCAATCTCTTCTGATTAAGATCAGCAAGCCAACAAAAGTATTTGCTTCTGCAGTAACCATCTGTCATTCTGACAAATTTTAAGACCTGCAGCCTCAGCAAGTAGGAGTTTTTTTTTTTTTTTGAATGAATTGGCATTGTGGTATGTAGGGACCACAATAGCCAGAATATTACATTCAGCCTTAAAAGATTTCTACATACTAAATTGCAAACATAGAAGCAGACCTCATCAAAACTGTTGCAAGACCTCCAGGTTTATGTACTCCACACAGTATGTTAGCTGTATACATAGTGTAGTGATATTTGTATCAGCTATGTACACAAGAAGAGTAGAGTGAAGAAATGAAGCAGAATATGTGTTCAATATAGGTAGACAAACTAGTGTAAGAACTATGGAAAACTTACTAAGGGCATTCTGTTACGAAATGGTCAGAAAATTTTTGCCTTCTTGTTTAACACCCTCCCACCACTGGGCAGTTAATTAACGTCGCTGCAGCCTATGCCTGATGCTGCAGTGATGTTAACTAATGATCCAGGATGACACAAGTGCAGGAGCTCTGCCTGTGTCATCTACTGCGGGCCCTGGCTATCAGTGACAGCCAGGGACCAGCTGCAACTCTCAGTTAATTCTACAGATACTGCGGTCAGCATGACCGCAGCATCTATAGAGCTCCTGACAGAAAATTCTCCCTCTACAGAGGGAGATTTCTCTGCCAGTGTCCATCGGGGCTCTGCAAAGTGATCGCAGAGCCCTAATGGTAGCCATGGAACCCGGAAGCCTTAGGCTTCCGAATTCCTAACTACAGAGGCCAGTGGGGGGAGGGAGTAAAGGCTGGGTGCCCGGGGAGCTCTGCCCCCTCCCCTCTCTCCCCTGCTGCTGTCCCAGCACTGAAACAGCAGCAGGGGACAGAGGAGAGTGGGCAGACATACAGACATCAGTTTATGGGATCATTATGATCCCAAAAGCTGATGTCCAAACATTAAATGGGCAATGAGACATCAATGACCCCAGGTCGTGTAAGGGTTAATTTGTGTTCCTCTTCCAACTTAAAAAAAAAAAGTTGGTTGGGAGGCCACATCCTGGGGCTTATCATACCATGAAAGATTATCTATAATTTATACCAAAAATTGGCAAAATTGGCATTTTAGCAGACTACCGCATAACCAATAAAGACTTGACCATATTTTTTAAGAAGTGTGATCTCCAAAATAAAATGCCAGATTATGTAATTTATTCTTATGTTATTCTAAATACATAGCCAATAATGTCATTGAGAACCTTCCTTTAAATGGTGTCTCCACCAGATGTTTCTAGCTGCTATACTGTATCCTGTCAGCTTTTTTTTTATTATTATTTTTATAATAAAAATGTATTGAATTAAAAAAATAAAAAATGGCTCTTTTGGCTCACTGAGCCCTTTTCCAGCAATCGGGACTTGCCAGATTTTACAATGAGGTCCAATGAATTCTTGTTCAATATAGGTAGACTATAGTTCATGATGCTGGGCTGCTACAAACAAGTACAAGAAGGAGAATAACTACAGTACCAAAGAGTGTCAATTATGATAGACTTTTTAAGTTCTCTATTCTTTGTGAGGGGTGAGGGGGAAATTCTGTATATAATATAAAGCAATTTCTATTGACACTGGTAAAAAGAAAAAAATGATTTAATGCATACTGTAAGCAGAAACTTGTTTAGGAATTTCTTCCCAGTATTCGATGCCGTCTACTGCTTCTCTATTTATAAATCTATTTCTATTCCCGTCTATACGATCCTATACTTCAACGTCATTGACACCAATCTTGTTGGGTCAATTCAATTACTGCACCTTTACACCATCCCCCATTACAAATACACAGCCGCTTTATACCTAGTTTTTCCTCTTGTCTCTATCTAAAAGGCGAGATCTGGAATCTGTTTTTATCTATGTATCATTCGTAAATGTTAGAGTATATCTCTTATACATGCATATTGATGCATTTGAGTAATTTTATAAATGTCATCTTGACACAGCATGGAAATGTTGATACAATTCTGATATTTTATATCAATATTTTCTTTTATTGTTTACATAATTAAGTTCCTGTTTGTTTTTTTTAATACAAAGAAATACATTGTGTTTGCATGTAAAGTCTGTGCTTCTAAACATTTGAATGCTTTAGTAATTCATGATTGATGCAGACTTCAGAGCTGACCACTTACAGTTATGTTAGGCCTATGGGAATAGAAATAATTGGTCCCATTGTTACAAAATAGTTATATTCTATTCCCCATGATGATCAGTGATTTTATAATTGCTACTTATCACCATTATCACACTGTGCTATAGATACTGTAATAAATACAAGGTTCATTTCCCAGTAGTTTTTACAGTCATTGCAAAACTGGTGATCAGCTGTGGATTTTTTATGCATCACAGATTATCATTCCACTATTGCCATTTGTCTTGTAAAGTAAACATTAATGCATAATTTACACTTACCTACAGATGGCTCCACCCTTACCTCTAGTTTACTTTAGTTAAGCAAAGGGTGAGGCACTCACCAGTCCATCAACACTCAGCAGACTATTTTATAGCAGGAATACAGGACGTGGTGGAGTGAGTGAATCAGCGACAGCCTGTTTCGCGTGCTGACGTTCACGCTTCCTCTCGGCCATTCACTCACCCGATCGCATCCTGTATTTCTGTGATGCAATAAAATAAACTGCTGAGTCATTTTCTTCATACAATTAATTTTATTTATTTTGTTAGAAGGGTGCCTTTAAAATAAGCTGACAAAGCATCTCCATGTTGGGACCCCAGCTATATGCCACGTTTACATTCTGTAAGACAGCGGCTGTGTCATAGAGCTGCTGTTGTCTGGGAAGTTCACCCCTGGCTGGTACTGCAGTACTGGTCTGATGAACATGTATTCTTTGGAATTTGAATTTGGGCACATTCGGGTGTGCATGCGTTCTAATAACCAATATAGGACAATGTAAAGTATGGCCGGAGCTGCACTTTACATTGTCTGCACAGTCAATGTTGTGCAGCCGCTATTCAGTGAATTATAATTAAATTAATAATTAAAGTGATCAGCTGCTTTCATCAACTAACGGCCGTTATGGCAAATCTGCAACAACGGCTGTTGTTCAATGAAAACACACGTTGTGTGAATGTGGCCTCAAGCTGTAGACTTTGGAGAAAAGAAGAAGTGTTACCGGGGAAGTGTCCTCTGCAGGGGAAATGAAGCATTGCACAGACCATTCAAATCAACACATTGCCTGCATATGTCAGATCCTCCAACGTGAGAGATACTCTTTGTAGTCACTCTTCACTCTAGCCAAGAGGTGAGGATCCTGAACAGAGGGCCCTGTTCTATTAACTCAGAATAGGATATATAAAATGAGTTTTCTAAACCAAACAACTCCTTTAAACTTCTTTTTTCTTCAGAACATCATGATAGTGAATGACACTGAGGAGGAAAAATAACAGGCTCAGTTCTGCCTAGAACATTGACAATGTCTGTAGCTGGAATAACTCTTATGATTCTCCTGTGCTGTCCCTTTTATCATTCTTTCCATTTGCTCTTCCAGCAGACTAGTAATTTTCCCATAGAAGTTTATATGCACAGAAATAGCATTCAATTATACATTGTCGTTATTAGTAGGTAGAGCCTGCTACACATCCTATTTTCTTTTCAGCTCTGCGTCGATGTGATCTGTGGTATGTTCACATCAAGTCCTCACATAATTATGGTGCAGTTCATTCAATGTTCCAATGTCGTGGACCGTTGTCATTGTCATTGATAGAGAACTCAGATTCCGACTTCTTAAGAAGATATAGTGCTAGATCATGAGAAAGGAAGCAAAGAACCATGATAAGGTGGATGACACGGCCTTTATTTATTTGTTTACAATGACTCCTTTGCAGTTATCAGTGTCTCAAGCTTCGGGAAAGATGGCTTCAATTTCAGATTTAAAACATGGATCAAGTAATGTTACCAACACATATTCTCTGTCAAACTTGTCACTTGCTCTTGAGGCTGTAAGCAGCTCAAGAGCTATGTATTCTATCAATGTTACTGCCAGAGTATATCTATTTTCCCTATACTATATTTTTGATGTGCTCCTGTAGAAATGTGTAGATGTCAGACGCATAGAAAGTCTTGGTATAGAAAAAGTACTGACACTGCATTTCCTTGTGACCTTCACTATTTAGTGTCTATCGCACTTTAGCGATATCTTTTCTGTATTAAAAATGTAAAGCTGCATACCTGATACTTATGTGCGTATCATAGATATAAGACGTAATGTAAATCCGATAGCTAGCTAGATAGATAGATTTTAAATAGAAAGATAGTATAAAACAGATGGATAGATATGGAGTAGAGTGAGATAAAGTAGATACATCATACATGATTGACAGATAGTTCAAGAGACTGTATGATCTTCTTCCAGACTTTCCCCCCAAGGAAGAGAAAGAGTAGCTGCTAGAGATGAGCGAGTACTAAAATGCTCGGGTGCTTGATACTCGAGACGAATATTTCCCGATGTTCAGGTGCTCGTTTTAAATAACGAACCCCACTGAAGTCTATGGGAAACTCAAGCATTTTTGTGGGGGACCAAAGCTCTGCACAGGGATGGTTGGGTGAAAACCTTGAAACCTTAGAAAATGATGGAAACAACACGGAAATGGACAGGAAACCGCAGGGGCAGCATGCATGGATGTCTCTACGGCTGGCGAATCGCAACATTATGCCAAATTATGGGCAACAGCCGAGTGGTGGCCCTCAATACAATTTTGCTGACCCAGACCAAGATGGGCAAGGCACATGTGCTGTCACATGTTAGGAAAGCACCCAACTTGGTGCAACTGGGAGGACTTTTGGTGTAGTCTATGGAGTCTCTGTGTACCAGGTACCAGGTGCTGTTTGTCTTAGAGCACCCGTTACACTGCACAATGCACAGCCAGGATAGGTGTAGCTGCACTACAGATACATGCAAGCAACAGCAGCAAAAATGAGTACTGAGAGGACTTTGGGCAATTTCTTTGGGATCTATGTGGACCACGTGCTTCCCCTTTCTGGCCCCAGTCGCTCTGCACAGTGTGCAGCCAAGATGGTGGTATCTGCACTACAAGTCCAAGCCAGCAGCCAAGAGGAAGCCAAAAAAATTTAGTTGTAGCCATAAGAAGGACTGTTGGGTTCTTTGTGGATGATTCCTGCCTAACAAGCACTCTCCGTGACAGACAGCAGCTCTCTTCCTATGCTCATCCAGCCTGCATCTGAAGCGAGCATAGCGAGACCTAATTCTTATATGCCCAGGTCATCTGATCTGGCCAGCCAATCGCTGAAATCGACATGTAGGGTTTCTATGTGATGCTACGAGCTGCCAAAGACTCTCCTGCATGATGATTGGCTGAGAAAAAGCGAGATGCTCGTCCAAGCAATGAACACCATCGAGTACCCTAATACTAGAACGAGTACCAAGCTTGGATAAGCATGCTTGCTAATCTCTAGTAGCTGCCCATCCTACTGGAGAAGAGAAGACTACAGCAGCTGTAGCAGCACAATATGTCAGTGTCTGTCATAGCTTAGGAGGAGCATGATCCCATGGACTTATATCCCCTCCCCCCCCCCCCCCTCAATCCTGTCTCTATTTCCCATCCCTATCCAATCATCCCCTATTTGTTTTGGCAATGCTAATATGTACTTCCAATAATGCTTATTTGAATTTGAATAAGATAGATACATAGATAGATAATAGAATAATAGAAAAAAAAAATAGATAGATAGATAGATAGATAATATTCAGACAGATAGGTAGATAGGTAGATAGATAATAGATAGGATGTGTATTATAAAAGACATGGATCTGGAATGCTGTTTTCTTCCATTAGGTTGATTATTTTGAGTTAAGCTGAATCAATATTTGAACAATTTCATTCAGAATATGTCTACGAGTATGTAATAGTGGCTCCAACAATAACTGCAATATAAGAGATTGGAGGTATGGTAGCAGCATGAGCGTGATATCATCGTAATGCACATCATACATTGCTTTTTCTCTTGTGTGACATGATACTTGTCAATACAGATTGTTTCTGCTCCCATGAATTTGAAATGTTATCATGTCAACCCGGATACTATGGCTGACTTACGTTGACATACAAGGCTGTTCCTGTGTAAAAGATCCCTCATCATATTGACCTAAACTACGAGAGAAGTTTCGGTTGCTTCCCTCCTTCTAGTCTGTCACAACCTTTTGCTCTCCCCTAGTTGAGGAGCGGCTACAATTAGTTTTTATTGGCATTTTAAAATCATTATAAGTAAGAAATATTGATCCAATTAAACTGCATTTGGAGCTTTAATAGCTGCATCTCATTTGAGTTTTAATGTGCAGAACAGATACTACTAAGACATTGCTCTTTGTTTCTTCATTCAAAAGCTTTTTCTGGACTTGCTTATAGGTGGGTGGATACAATCTCATGAAAGTTACGTTTTCTACATTTTTACCATAATATTGTACATGGCACACCTGCAGGTCTTCCCACATCAGCCGTGATTGTCAGAGACTGGAAAGCCCCTTTCATACGTTGCCTCCAACTGGAAAAAAGGGCTTCTATGAGAAGATAGAGTGTAAACAGGATAATGCTTCTATATAGTGTTTCTTCTCACTGTGGGTTAGTCTTTTTTTTAACATATTTTGTTTAAATGAGTATTTCAGTGCTTAAAATTTTTTTTAAAATGGGTCAGGCGGGGAACATTATAAATAGAAAAGCAAGCATATTCAGGGAACATTATAAATAGAAAAGCAAGCATATTCACCTTCCCTGATCCTTACCGATCCCTGCTGTTCTTTTCTCCTTCCTTATTTCTATAATGTGTTGACCCTGTATGAAAATTCACAATCACCCAATCACCAGGTAAAGCTAGTCACTGCTTAGCCAATCACAGGCCTGAGGAGGGTTACTCCTGCTAGCAGAGGCAGCAGTGAGCAGCAGAGGCCAATAGGGACTGCCTTATCTAACTTATTGCAAGAGCTCCATATACTTACAGGTCAAGTTTTGTTTAAAGTGTTAGTAATGCTTTAATGCTCACTTCCCACAGAATCAAACACCTTCTTCAGTCTTCCTATTACCATTACCTAGGTGTCCCCCTTTCACTCCTATAGTGGATGGTTAACATATATGGTTATTATATCCATGTCAATTTTCCCCTTATTGGGTACCTTCTACCTATAGCTCTACTGTGCCTATAGGCAAATTCAGCTTCACATTTATTTAAATATGAGAGCTAAGAAAAGATGCTTTGCTGTTTAAGGACGAGTTTACACACAGTATGACAACAGCCGTTCTGTAACAAGGCTGAGTCACAGAAAAGCCGGTGTCATTGAAGTTCATCCCGACTGTTACTGCAGTACTGGCTGGATTAGCTTAATTTCTTTAGACTTGGAATGCGGGCGCATTCATGTGTGCCTGCATCCCAATTACCCATAGCACACAATATAAAGTGCAGTCGGAGCCGCACTGTACATTGTGTGAACTGTCAGTGTTCAATGAGTAGCGGCCACACTGACATGTCAGTTTTCACTGTGGCCGCTTGGAAACCTGGCCAGAGTGTCTGCTATGTGTATACACTCCGGCCAAGATTCCATTGATCTCAGTGCAATTTGCAACAACGGCCGTGATTAATTGACAATTTACATTGTGTGAACGTAGCCTAAAAGTGGTTTGTCCCTATGGCTACTAACAAAATGCTACACAACCAAATAGTATTATTAGTCTTTGTGGGAGATAACTGAGTATGAATCATGAGAGCTGTTCATTAGGGAAGGATCTCTTTAATTTAGTTGAGAAACAGGGCCAAACTTTTGTTGAGATGGCTAAACTGCTATTAATATTTAGTGGCTCATTTTGTAAGTCGAGGTCTTCACCCAGTGAGAAGAACCAGGGGGAGAAGCAGCATGTGGCTTTCAGGCTCTCAGGACATTCTTTAGCCTTTTGCAATGGCAAATACTATTGTGCACGGATGGTAGGTCATGACATTAATGCTATTACTACAGTACATTAGAGTATCTTAATGCTAATTTCTTCAACAAGCTTTATCCTTTTTAATATTCGGTATGGCTTAACACGTGTTGTATTAGAAAATTTATCTCAGACCACAATTGGTTGGGGACCTCTTCAGTAAGCAAAGATGAATTAAAAGCGAGCAATATATATGCATAGATAGTGTACTGTATAATGCCACAAATCTTCTTCCCTTAGCATTAATCTCCAGGACTGAACCTATAGGGTATGGATATTCATACATCTCTTCTGCATACATGAATCCCTATGGAGTCCAAAGATAAGATTTAGTAAACAAACCACTCCCCCCGCCTCCCGCTTCCCAGTATTCCAGCCACAGTCCTATATTCAAGAGTCAAATTGTAACAAATACTATTAAAGGAAAGTAGGACATTGTGCGCTCTGTATATGCTTCCAGAACCTCTTTAAATAACCTTCTTATAGGCCTTCTTATGTGACATCCTATGGATTATTAGAGATTGATCAGCAGGGGCCTATGTAGTTTATAGATTCTGAATATTCAGCTCCACATGTATTATCAGAATATTCTTCTTGATGAAGAACCTTGATAGTTGCTCGCAAGAGTCTCTGAGAAATCTTATGCATTTTTACTCTTTGTAATAAATCCTGCCACATAAACAGAGACAAAATGCAAATAACAGAATTGGCTTTATCAATAGTCTTGCACTTTATGGTAATGATCTCATAAAGAGTGGAGGAAGAAGAGCAAAGGAATATTGAATGCTATCAAGTGTGAAACACCTAATAACATAACCTGTAATGACATTTTTTATTAATACAATATAAACTGCAACCACTGTGGAACAAAGATATGTTTAATGAATGCGCTAAATGAGAAAATAGGTGGGAAAACACAAGGAAAAATACACATCAACTTAGACAATAAACTATATACTATGGTAGATACGTAGGAGGGGGAAATGGGGCAATTGCTCCTGGCCATTCACTATATGAGGACACTTATTTGGGCAAACATTGGTGGTGGTATTTAAGCACCAGGAAACCCTATGACTTGAGTTTCGTACGACACTATAGGAGTAGTATAATTGGAACACTCTGTTTATCAGAGAAGGACAAAAGGGATTACATTTGCCCATGGCCTCAATAGACTAATATGCAGAGTGACACTGACAAATATAATATATCGCAATTCAGAAGTATGGCAATTTGTTATACCGTATATATACAACCCAAAATTTCTCTGAGTGGAAATAAGAAAAATTATAACAGTTAACAAAATGTTTGAAAATTAAAAAACCAAAAAGTAATTTCCAAAAAAGTGGTTTATTAATCCCTTTTCGATTCCAAATTTTTTTTTTTTTATTTGGGTTTTCTTCTTCAATTCCTTAAAAGATTGTATGAGAGCATATTTTTTTTTAGAACAATTTGTGCATTTTTGTTTGCACCCTACATTTAAACAAATACAGAAATGTATTTTAAAGTTATGCTTATTTTATGGATCAGCACAATAGTATAAGTATCCTTTTTGTTTTATTGTTTCAACTTTTTGGGACCAGAAAATAAGCAATTCTGGCATTATTTAGAGACCAATGACCTGCGTTTGGCTATCTCTGGAGATCCCATTGAGAATGAGTGGAGTGGTTGTGACCCATTCCCAAGATCACAGGGTGCCCAGCGATCAGACCTCCTATTAATATGGATTAACTTTATAAGTTGAGAAAACCCATTTGAGAGGATAATTTTATGGGTTACGAATTTTTACACCTAGCTCTCTCTGGATAATGAACTTCATATACACATGAAATTCTATAAATATGCCTCGTCTTACTTTAACTAAAATTAAAAAGAAATAATATGTATATATATATATATATATATATATATATATATATATATATATAATTATTTATTTTTAACATATGTTGTTTGTGTGTCTACTGTTAAATTTCTTCTGTCTTTTTTATTATTTATTTTTTTTACTTTCATTTTGGTTTAAACAGTGCAAAAATACAGTTACATTTTTATTCTCAAAGCCAACCTTTTTCCTTTTGAATAGAGCTAGAATGGATGCAGAAATCATGAAGAGAAAGTATTTATTCAATATCAAAGCCTCCTTTTTACAGACTCACTTAATTTCCCAGGTGGACGCTTTTAAAATTGGCAAAACAGGCTTTACCAACAAAGAACAATACATGACAAGAATAAGCTGAGGAGTGCAATCTCACAGTTAGGCAAGCATGCTATCAGAACAAGG
The DNA here is from genome assembly GCF_027789765.1 of Dendropsophus ebraccatus. Classification (NCBI taxonomy): domain Eukaryota; kingdom Metazoa; phylum Chordata; class Amphibia; order Anura; family Hylidae; genus Dendropsophus; species Dendropsophus ebraccatus. The sequence goes on from NC_091462.1 coordinate 76,035,595, forward strand.
CACTGCATCAGCTTGCAAGCTGTCAGAAGTACATCCACAAAAAATAGAACATTACACAAGTCAGAGACATACTCCAGGTTTGGCATTAGAAAACTCAACATGGTTTTATTTCACTACAGTAACTGCATATAGTCTGGAAAAAAGCTAGTAGTGCTGGAACAAAAGAAAACGCAGAGAAATAAAAAAAGAAAAATACAGAAGGAAGGCACTATGAGAAGGAGGGAAGGATGACAGGTATGGTAGACAGTAAGTAGTAAGGAAGGGGTAAAGTAGATACAGTGGGAAGCAAGTTTAAGGGTTTAAGGAAGGAATGGGGTATGTATGACAGGAGAATGATCGATAGCATTATAAAAGAAAAGGAGCCAAGAGCAGGAAAAAGAGATGAAGTAAGAAAGGCAGGAAGTGTACGAACAAGAATGTGAAGAAGAAAAGAGATGGTGGGAGGAGTAATAATCTGTACATGTCCGCTTTATCGAATATATCGGGGAAAGGAGGTCGTTATATAGATGGCTGCTAAGTGATTTGACGCGATATGTTCCCAAAGTGAGAACATAGCCTTAGGCTGGGTTCACACTACGTATATTTCAGGAAGTATTTGGTCCTCATAGCAACCAAAACCAGGAGTGGATTAAAAACACAGAAAGTCTCTGTTTACACACTGTTGAAATTGAGTGGATGGCTGCCATATAACAGTAAATAACTGCCATTATTTCAATACAACAGCCGTTGTATTGCCATTTGCCATTAAATGACGGCCATCCACTCAATTACAACATTATATGGACAGAGCCTTTCTGTGCTTTCAATGCACTCCTGGTTTAGGTTGCTATGAGGACCTGACATGAGGACCAAATACTGCCTGAAATATACTGTGTGTGAACCCAGCCTTATATTGCAATCCATACATTCGAGAACTGAAAAAAACAAAGTCGCTGTCTTGGATGTGATTTATTTTTAAATTCATTTGAACTCCAATAGATAAATCAATGTAGGAAGGGCCCTTTACAGTAGGAGTGGCTGTGAAACATGCAGCCAAGGAAGATTATAAGTATTTATTCTTTGGAAAGCAATACTGTTTATTGTTATATTTGAGTCAGTTTTTTCTGCTCAGGATTTTCGCTAGGCCTTCCTTCATCTAGCATTGGCTTTTTGTTCCCAGCTTTATCCATGTAACCTAAGTACCTTATGCAAAAATAGAGTATATGCCACACCAACCCTTTAACATAATAAATGTTATTCAAGTTGCAAAAATTGCATTTATTTTTAGAATTATATCTTCAACTTGCAGTAAATAACTGGTAAACCACACAGAGATACATCAAACATCATGACCTGAGATACGTCACACATCATTGCATAAATCACACAGAATGACCATGTCATAAAAATCAAATTTTATTGAATCAAAAAGTTCCCTATATCCTCCCATCATAATAAATATACCCTTCAGAAAAAAAACACAGCAAGGAGCCAGTTCTATAATAGAAGCTCACAATATCAACCACAACAGGAATCCTAACTCTGTACAATATATTCTTTGCAATTAGGGATGGTCTAAACTCTCCGAGGTTCGGGTTCGTTTGAACCCGAACGCTCGGCATCAGATTCCCGCTGTCTCCCCGCTCCGTGGAGCGGGTGGATACAGCGGGGGGACCGCCTGGAAAACTTTCAGGCGGTTCTCCCACTGGATCCGCCCGCTGCACGGAGCGGGCAGACAGCGGGAATCATTACCGAGAGTTCGGGTTCCTACGAACCTGAACCGAACTCGGTTTGGACCATCCCTACTTGCAATGCACCCAGAAACATGTCTTCAATGTTCTCATACCTGATGTGGACATGGAAACTCCTGGTACATTTTAAAGCACCCGATGTGTGTTTCATCTTCCCATAATCATGCGGAAACCAGGATTCCTGTTGTGGCTGATTTTATAAGCTTCTATCATGATACTGGCTCCTTGTTGTGTTGTTTTTTGAGTGGCATATGTTTTTCATGGTTTATTGACTCAATAAAATATGGGATTTTTATGACATGGTGGTCATTGTAGGTTATTTATTTATATCTTTTACCTGTCCACCAATGCCACTCTGCTTCTCACCATTTCCTCTCTTTCTTCATAGTTGGCACACTCTCAATGCAGTTCTGATGATGTTTCACTGAGCAAACTGAGTGACCTCAGTGGAAGTTGTCATCAGACTACTAAGGCCAGGGACTGGCTACACTGTGTTTGGGATGTGATCATCCAGGGAGATAAAGTGAGAAAGTGATAAGAACAGGAACTATTATTATTATTTTGTTGTTGTTTTTGTTGTTGTTGTTGTTGTTGTTGTTGTTATTTATCTGAGGTATCTTCTTTCAACAACAGCTAAATATTAGTAATAATAAGACGAAGAGTTCATGGTTTATAGACTTTAGAAAGCATAAAATGCATGTGCTTTCCAATATCAAAAATTGTCATGCCACTTGGCAAATACATCCACACAGATTGTCAGGATTTGAGTACAAAACGCCTATTCAGCAGTTAGTTAACATGCACAACACCACTGGCGCACACTCTGCACATATGTCAGACAGACCAAATCTGGCCGTACACCAGTGTTTTCCCTGAAAGAAAATGTAGCTGACTTGGAAAACATCTCACTGAAATTTACTGTTAGTTTACTGTTTAATAAATTTGTATGGAGGTAAACCAGATTAAACATTCCTTCATGTCTTTATCCATAAATAGCAAACATTTTCATTGCTAATTAGTTCTATAAGCTTTCTGAAAATAATTCACAAAACAGATTTACATGAGCGTGTAGTCCAGTTATTCCGCTTCCCTTGATACTGGCTAATATATATATATATATATATATATATATATATATATATGTATAATCATACTCACCCTGATCCCCCTATCATTATGTGGTCCCCTGTTCCAAGATGAGCCACCTTAGCAGGAACAGCCCACTCAACCAATCATTGACTAAGTATGGTTAACCATATGAAGGGAACTTCTCTAGTTAGGTATGCTCTATGATAGTGGTCTGCAATCTGAGGCTCTACAGCTGTTCCACAAATATCTCCCAGAATGCATAGAATGTAGTTTTGCAGGGAGAGACAGATGCAAGTTAAAGATCACTGCTCTCAGATTTCATTATGGGGTTACCTTATACATATATTAGTCATATTCATATACAAATATTATTGAGTGTCTACTTCACAGGGGGGGGGGGGGGGGGGGTCACATTTTTCTGGACAAAAACAACTATAATATGTGTCCTTTTTAAAATTGGTAACTATTAGTAATTGAATATGCTTTACATGACATCCTAAATGAAGAACGGCTAAATACAGAAATATTTGAAGTCAATTTTGTGCTAAGAGCTTTTTCAGTCACTTTAGAGGTTGACACGTAGGCTTCCTATCCTACATATGAATAAAATACCACATGGAACATTCATTAGTAAGATGGATAAATATGTTTCAAGCTAAAAACAGATTGGATTATATAATACAGACGCCAAGCATATTTATCATGAAAATAATGCCTTCTGTGGCCTAATTAAAAGTGCAGTCATTGTAACTCTGTTTAAAAACATCTTTTACTTGACATCATAAAAAATAAAGCATGCACTTTTAATTATACACTAAATAAGCAGTGGGTTATATCTCAATATTTTATTAATATTATAGAATTAGCATTTTATTGAAAGTAACTATGAGTGGGAATGTGACTGTCTTCATGTCCCAGTGCCTCATTATTTAAGGAGAAAACAGGAATCTTTGTTGCAGCAATATATTGAGCTAAACTAAGGGTGTGTTCAGCCACAACATTTATTTGAATTGAAAAAAATTGAAAATAATTTTTTATGGGGAGGTATTCTGGCAGTCTTTACTATATATGTCATGTAGGTTGCAGTAAGAAAAACGTAAAAAAACACATAGTGGCCATGTTCAGACCTCACGGAATGGCCAGTCTCTGAAAAGATCATCCCGGCCCGATGTTTATTTAGTGCCGGAGAGTTCTGATTTAGGCGCACGCGCACGCATCAGAACTCCCCACAGCACACTATGGAGCGTACGGCCGGAGCCGCTCGCTCCATAGTGTGCACTAACAGGTTTTTCTGCAGCCGCTATTGATTGACATGTCAGTTTCTTGCGGCGCCGCTAGGGATCCCGGACGGAGTGTATACCCTGTGTATACACTCAGGCCTGGATTCCCTCAGCCTGCAGCACATCGTAAGTACAGCAGAAATTACGGCCATTGTAACAACGGCCGTGATTACCGCGGAACCTACATTGTGTGAACATAGCCTAATATGTAAAATGTAATTCCAGGTGTTCCAGGAGATTTTACTAAATAAAAGACACTTCAGATGGCAGCTTATCTTGCAGAGAACAAAAGAATCAGGCATGTTGACATTACATTACCAGGATAGCTAAACTTGGTAAGCACAGTTGCCTTTCAACTAATGGGTATAGCCAGCTTAGAGGTCCTAACTTCTAATGCTAAGCCACTGATTCAGTACTTCCTGCGGCTGGCAGAAATTATGGCACATCATTCATGTAAAGCTGTAGAACCAGACAACATCACACTGAGTGGCATTTCATTACGACTTTCTCATTAGTTATTGAATGAAACAAATGTTTTTTGCACAAAACTATATTTTATGTATTGAATTTCACAAAACATTTTAGGACATAGTTGTTACAAATATCCCAGTTTGCTAAATTGGGCAATTTCCATAACAAAGAACAATGGTTACACAATATTTTTTATAATTAACTTGAAGCTCAATTTTAATAACTTCCTGACCAGTGATTTGTTCGAATCAAGAGGGGAGTCGAGCTACCAGACAAGAAATGCCTAATATCTCCTAAAATGAAATGTACAGGGTGTAATTAAACAGATGCTTAGGCCTGCTTTGTTTTTATTAATGTACTTAATGTATTCTGTTTGAACATCAGAAACATGGAACGTCTAATTGTATGGAATTCGCTGGTTCACTGCTTTGGGCTGGTAAAACGTCTTTCTTCCATTTTAAGTAATGCGGGGCCATATCTCAGTAAAATGCACACTGGATTAAAAAAACATTAAGTTACATGTTTATCAAAGCAAAGTCCTGTATAAATGCTTTACACTTCAGAGGCATGAGTTATGGCTATGTGTTCTATTAAAATGGCTTGCTATATTACCTTCACAGAAACATTTCCATGTCTTTTCCACCCTTGAATCTGTATGCTATTAGAGATATCAGGATTCTATTAATATAAAAAAGTAGTAATTTAACACATGCAATAAATTACCCAACAGACAATTCCTCACACACAAAGGGTTCCAGGTCTGTTCACTGTGGATAAAAAGCTTAGATTCTGCATCCTTGACCTAACCAAATGATCAATTTATTGCTGAGAGCTGTCAACTTTTCCATTCCCTGCAATAAAAGATACAAAATGTAATGCCAAAAGGAATAAAAAATTATTATTATTATTAGGCTGGGTTCACACACAGTATTTTTGCTCAGTATTTTGGTCCTCATATTGCAACCAAAACCAGGAGTAGATTAAAAACACATATAGGCTATCTTCACACAATGTTGAAATTTAGTGAATGATCATCATCTTATGACATATAATGGCTGAAATTTTAAAATAATGCAAAATATTTGTCGTCCACTAAATTTCAACAGTGTGTGAGCATAGCCTTTTTTGTGTTTTTAATCCACTCCTGGTTTTGGTTGCAGTCTGAGGACCAAAATACTGAGCAAAAATACTGTGTGTGATCCTAGCCTTACTATTATTATTATTAATATTATTATTATTATTATTATTATTATTATTATTATTATTAACAACAATTAAGATATTTATTAAGACAACTAAGGTCTCGTTCAGATGACTGTGTCCATTTTTTTCACAATCAGATGTATAATATAACACCATGTTGCAGAGCATATTGTGGGCTGTATAATTATTTGTAAGATACCGTATCTCAGACCAAATGCGGAAATGTCCCTTTTATCACAGTTTACAGTATTTTTGACATACAGAATAACAAAGTCTGCTAAAAATACTGAGAGCAAACAGGAACCAGACGAACCGAGTTACAAGGACATATGGTCAGATGGGAATCTTTAGTACCCATCTCAAGATAGATCCAGTGTTGCTGTGATGGATCCAATATAAATAAAAGCTATGACACTAGAATGAAGAAAGCTCCATGGCAGCATAAAGCTGACCTAACATGCTGTCATCATTCATTCTTTCTTAATACTATTTTGACTGGATTCATTGATTTCCGACAATACCAGTCATTTTATACCCAGCCTTTACGCACTTTATTGAATTATAACAACATGACCCTTGTAATAGTGACAGTGAGAAGACGACTGCTGTAATTGCAAATCTTACTTTGTGTTATTAACATGCAGTTCACTTTGATATTCTCCTTCTAAGGCTGATTTTATGGAAGGATTATTACTCTGCCAGATGGTAAAAATGTATTACAGACAACAATGGTTATGCTGACAATTGCACTTATTGATACAATACATATTCCTTGGTGTTTAGTCAGCAGTCTCTTATCTTCCTGTTCCGATGGCTCCAGGTCTCCCCTCATCACTGGTTCTCCTTGATGCTTCGTTCCAGCAAGAACTGTCCAGCTTAGCCAACAATGTTCTTCCTCAATCAGTAATGGGCCATGTGGGCTGTTTTGGGGGAATGATGATGTGTCACTAGAACCAGGACAAAACAGTGGTGATCGGGGACCTGTAAGTCATCAGAACAGCAACTGCTGGGGATCAGGGTAGGTAAGTATTTCTTTTTATACAACCCCCAGCCATATATGAAATTTTATTTAACCCACAGATAACCCTTTAAGACTATATCCCCCTCTCTGTGTTTTAGTTACAGTACCTAAACAGAGTTAGAGGACTGGAATTGTTCACAACTCACCCACAAAGTAAAGGAATATTCAAGCGTAGAGATATACTTTCTATATCCAAGATTTCTTGTATCTAAGTATATCTCAGATTACCTTGTGCAGCAAAGTCTTGGCGAGAATTGTCACTTGCCGCATCTTGCAGAGTGCTACAATGCAGCAGCTACATCTGTATCACACCATCTTTATGTAATGTAGTTTGTCATGTTGTTTAGACTCATTTTGTGTTTTAGTAGCTGTCATTTAATATTACAGCACATAGCACTTCACGTTTCAAAGGAGGCAAACAATTTAAAGACAAATCATTCACAAATCACTTTTATTTAGGTTAAATTTAGCATCAAGGCTGACATGTATTACCAGATGACAATGTTACTTTGTGTTCGCTGCTGATTTTCAGGTCAGTGTTCACTAAGCAAACCAGCTGATTTGCCTGACGACAGATTTTTTTCCCTCCTTATACTTCTCCTAGACACCTGCATTTATTGTTAAGGGATGTTACAGTAGCTGTTCGTCTTCCTTCCTTATTATTGTGTCCCGGAGAGAACCTGGTACAAGATTGTGGAGCTATTAGAGATAGTAAGTAAAAAGAAGAGGCACCTCAGGGCACAAAATAAACCCCTCAGTTACCGGCTCTGCTGGATGGGTGCTGGAGAAGAGGTTGAAATGTCACCAGGAGAACAAGATGTAGGAGAATTACTATTAATGAGAAAACAATGGACACAGAGCTGAACTTCATTTACTCTAACATGGCTGCCTTAGGCCACCGAGAGCATATCATAAAGTGCCGTCAGTATATGTAATCTAATTCCATAAAGCATACCTCTCCGTCTTAGTCATCAGAGAAAAATTGAAGCAGCAATCCCATAATGCAATAAATGATGTGGACCTGAGCGATGAAAAGTCTCAGTTACTTTGCCTTTAACCTTTCTCCCAAACTGCATCTCCGGTAGATCTTAGTGATAAGTTAAATGAGCAGCATAAATCCTGGATGTTAGCAATGTCCAGGGAAATGGCCATCCTTCATCATTTCAATTAAATGTAAATGTTCTGGCTTCACAAAATGAGGAGACATTGTACCTACTAGATAAGGGGGACAGGATGTAACTATTTGACATCCAAAGTTCTGTTCCATAGCATATTTACTTTATTTATCTAACATTTACTCTATAATATTCTATCTATCTATATACTATATTTAGCTCCTTTAGAGGGAAAATAAATAAATAAAAAATAAATATAATAATAATAATAATAATAATAATAATAATAATAATATAATCTATCTATTTCTCTATCTACTGTGGGTATGTGCAATACATAGTACATATCTAATATCTGATATGCTGGTATGCAGTTTTCCATTTTAAATATAAATAGGGTATTCCTAAAGTGCAATAGATGCTAAATAGTGAAGGCCAGAGACTTTCAATGCATCTGACATCTACGCATTTCTAAAGGAGAACATCAAAAATATCTATCTACAAATCGGATATAAATCTGGTAAAAAAAAATATATGTGAGGTGGTGCTCGTGGTACGCACTCTTACCAAAAGTTTACAGTATCTATTTAATGAAAATTACCGCATTGTCATCTGTTTTTCTAACTTTAAAGAAAATCTGTCATCTATAATTCACGTTCCAAGCTGCTGGCACTGATGGGTAAAAGAGACACATGATACCTGTAGAAAAAGGCTTTTATCCTCTGGTACAAAGAGTCAAGAAGGCTTTTCTGAGCTCCTGAATAGCTGTAAGCTGTAATGCCTCCCCTCTCTGCCCTTCCTGCTTAATACCTACTGGGTATACAGGGTCAGGTATGGGAGGGAGGAGTAAGGAAGTGTTACAGCTTGCTGCACTTCAGGAGCTTAGTGATATCTCCCTTTAACTCTGTATACTATAGAATAAACGTGCATTTCTTTGTTCAGGAGGCCTCCACAGTTCTGAGGCAAGATGAGGGCCTTAGTTAAAGGGGTAATCCAGCATTACAACAGCATTACAACTTTCTGCCAGAGACAGCACCACTCTTGTCTCCAGTTTGGGAGGGATTTTGCTCCTCTGGTCCTTTGAAGTGAACTGGAGACAAGAATCGTGTTGTCTCTGAAAGAAAGTGGCCATGTTTTTAAAACAATTGATAATCTTTAAAGCACCAAAAATGTATTTATCCTTAATAAGAACCTGGGATAAGTATATGGGTGAGATGGCTTTGGCCCCATCATAACTTTGCATAACTATGGCATCTACTGTCTGTAGGTGCACCATTAGAACAGTAGGACATCAGAGATGAGCAAACTTTGAGCATGCTTGAGTCCATCCGTACCCAATCGTTTGGCATTTGATTAGCGGTGGCTGCTGAAGTTGGATAAAGCCCTAAGGCTATGTAGAAAACATGAATATAGTCATTGGCTGTATCCATGTTTTCCAGACAACCTTAGAGCTTTATCCAACTTCAGCAGCCACCGCTAATCAAATGCCGAACGATCGGGTTTGGAGAGACTCGAGCATGCTCGAAGTTTGCTCATCTCTATAGGACATAATTAAATGGATTCATCAAAATTATCTAAAATTTAGACCTAATAAAAGGAGGGGTTTGGCCAATAACAGTGATGTATGGAATGTTGTATAGAAGATGTGGTGCATGTCAGACACTCTTCTTGTTCTTATGATACTTATTGATTTAATCAAATCACTAGTTAACCCTGAAAGAGGGCATTCAAGGACTCCAATTCGCCATGCTCCCAGTGTCTAAAACACATTATTAATGTGGTGCACAGCATGTACGCCTGTTTTGTTGGAGCAAGCCATGCCAGCACTGTGGTGCATTTTTAGTCTTAAATTAAGTTATACTGTATGCGCTTATATAAAGTATGTGCAGAATAAAGTCCTATAGAAGTTCTATAGACTTAGGCATAATTGCTGAACCTGTACGATCAGCATTTGACGCCCTCCTTTGACTCCCTAGAGCAGCATCCAACTTCTCCAGCTACTGAGTCAAATACAGATCGTTTGGGTTTGGCGGAACCTGAATATTTAGCAGGTTTCCTCATCCCTATATATGACATATAACGCGTGACTTTCATAAATTGTGACTTTCATACTATTTTTTTCTTGACTGTTTTAATAGTCCATAGTAGAAATCCTTCCTGCTTTATGTTACCTAGCAGCCGCATACCTGTCAAGGGCTTTTTTTTAAGCCTAAATTAAATTTACACAGTCATATTTCCTAGAAGTTAATGGATTCTTATTTCAACACTGATGCAAAGGTATTGAAGTAAAAGTATTAGTGACCTACAACATCCATTTATTCAAGTATATCTATCATGGGTCTATGAGGTTAATTAAAGTATTATTTTGACCAAAGAAAATGTTTGACTATTTGAATAGTGGATCATTTACTTCAGCAATAAATCTCTCAAAGCTCGTATTAAGAATCTGTTAATTTTCTCACTGGCAGAAGAGTAAAAATAGGATGCCTGTTGCACTTTCAGAATGTGTTTGAGAAATGGAGTATGTGTATCAATTATGAGTAAAACATATGTTACTATGACTTCACACGCTAAGCAATTGACTCCGGGTCGCTGTCGTTTTTTTGTGAAACAAAGGCAAATTACTTGTTATATAAAACTACGAACACTGAAAATAGTACAAGATATATAAACACAGTGCTCCATTAAGATGAGCATTGGAAAGCTTCTATTATGCCTCCTCCTGGAGAGTGGGGGTAATGTAGATTTTTACACAGCTACCATTAGGGTACGTTTACACGGAAAGGATCCGTAACAGATTTGATGGTGCAGATCCGCAACAGATTTGATGGTGCAGATCCGCAGCAGATTTGATGGTGCAGATCCACAGCAGATTTGATGGTGCAGATCCACAGCAGATTTGATATGTAACTAAATAACTGAACACATCATAAAATCTCCACCACCAAATCTGCTGTGGATCTGCTCCAGTTAACACTTTTTACATTATTTGTTTGTTTGCTTTTTTCCAAGCTTAAAATTCCTTGAAAATGTCCCTGACCCTTAAAAAAAACCCACTTAGGTTGTCCTAGAGATTTATCAAAAGTTGGTTAGATGGTCGGTTGTTTAAACACCCACAGATTGTTGCATAGAGATGGAAGACGTGCTTGGCTAAGGCTATACTGGCTGGCCCATTGTAATTTGATGTAAGGTGATGTAATCTATAGGCAATGGAGACCATATTCTGCAGCGAGATGGAAAAGGCAGCATGAGTATTTCTTCTAACTGTATGTAACAATCTAAGGGAGTCTGAATACCCAGAAACCCTGATCAAAGCTTTTTACATGATTCTAGGATATGTCAAAATTTGAGTGCCTATTTAACAGAAAAAAAAGTTTACTGATAACATTTCAGGTGCCAAAAGTTCAGAATTTGACTACATGCCTTTATGCGTTCACTTTAATATCAAAATAGTACTTAGTAAGCTCCTTAGCTCCCCCTGGCTAAAGTTCCTGGCAGCTGAAAGTCTAGCATTTAACTCTGTCTATATAGAATTGCAGCTCTGTCTGAATCACAAAAAGGGAGCTTGCATTGCTATAAAGATATATTAAGAAATTAATCAGCGTAGAACGTTGGAACAAAAAGTGACATGTTAAAAGGTGGACATTTACTTTAATATTAATAACCCACCAAGATGCACTTAGACTCTAAAACCTTGCAGGCACTTATGGGAAAACTCCAGCAGCTAATGGGAGCATTTCTGATAATTACTTACAGGATATTCAGATCATGTCTACAGTGCACCCCCTTCAGGTTGTCAACGGAATAGTCCCACAGATACAAGTACCATATTTATGCAATTTCCAAACCAACCATGTCAGCAATTATATATATATATATATATATATATATATATATATATATATATATATAATATTGCATTATAGTACATTTTTCTTTCCTTGAAAGTAGCTAAATAGAGACATAGGTTAAGTTGTAATCCTGCACAATAAATGACATTGCCTATTTTAAATGGAATGGCAACCTATCACAGCATGTATTTGAGTCAGCAAACATTTGCTTTCTTATCTCTACCAAAGATATGAATGTCATACAGTGTGTATATTCATTTTCATCTTGTTTACCTGCGGATGCACTAGGACTGTTTATTTAGTTACTGGCCAAATAATTGACTAGATTAATTAGAAAACAAGTCGTCCCATTGGCCTGATTTTATTGTTGACTTTGTGGGAATTTGAATAGAACAAAACATACAGTACAGTATATTACATTCACATATTTTTTAAGTTGTTTCTAAGTTGTTCTTGTTCGTGATTTAAGTATTTAGGATTGTTGAGGTGACCATACACAATATATTATTGTGGACTAAACCTATCTAATAGTGCAGACTGCAACAGTGCAACCAGTGATAGGGGATCCCAGTCTTCTTGGAATGGCTTAGCCCAATAACATATACAAGGGCACACAATTCCTTCTTCTATTTCCTCATTTATATCTCCCTTGTTCAGTTTATAATCAATAGAACTTACTGGTAAGTCACTGCTATGTTTCCTATGAATCCCAACACCACCAGGTGCCTGGTCTGAAGAAGGAGACGTTAGCCTCTGAAGTATGCCAATATGCTCCAGTATGCCAGACTCTGTATAGATGACTTCTCCACATAAGTTACATATTAAAGATATGTAATCGGCAACAACGGCCGTACTTTATGCTCCTGTAAATACTGCCTCTACTTCAATGGGATCCCGGCCGGGATCCCATGCGGACCCGCAAATGACTGACACGTCAGTTTTCTGCGGCGGCAATTCAGTGAATTGCAGCCGTAGGAAACCCTGTCAGTTCACACAATGAAGCAAGTGGCTCTGTCCGCTTGCTTCATTGTGTGCAGTGGCAAGTTCTGATGCGGGTGCGCGCTGATGCACCTGCATCAGAACACTGCGGCCGGAAAGATCATCCTACCGGTACTGTAGTAGGTGGATGATCCGGGCAGAGACCGGCCGTTCCGTGACCCGGCCGGGTCACGGAACGGCCGGTCTAATACAGAGTATGAACGTAGCCTTATATAGATATGTGCAGAGATTCAGAAGAGATAATGGTAGGCCAAACGAGTGTTGAGCTGACATTTTATATGTATGGCCAGCTTTAAAAGCCATGTTGGGATTTAGATTCAGTCCAAAACATTGACTAAAAATCTGATTTGCAGTCACTTTGTGTCTTTCAATAGAACAATGGAGGTTGAAAAGTGGATCTCTGTCTTAGCCTATTACAGATGGAATCCTTTCTTTTCAAACCTGCCAGCATAGCAATCCTTAGGCATTAGGGCACTATTATGTGTAATGCTGGTGGCCACAGCTAGCTCTTGTAATACTGAACTGTAGGTGAAGCCTTGCTGCTTTAAACAATGACAAGTCCAGGCACAGCCCATAGTTAGTTAGAGTACCTTGACATGTACTGGATCACATCGCATTGCACACTGCAAGTTCTGCAGCAAATCTGCTGCGATTCCCGGTATTGTCGTTTTCTATAGGTTTACATACTTGTAGCAGATTTTTCAATCCGCTCTGAGTATGTAAAGCCCCTTCCCACTTATACATATTAGCTGGAAACAACGATGGGTTAAGTGGGAAGGGGCTTAACATACTCGTAGTGGAATGAAAAATCCCCTGCGAGTATGTAAACCCATAGAAAATAACAGTACACATGATCATAGCGGATTTCGCTGCGGAAAGCACAGCCTTAAATCCACTGCCAATCCTGTACGTTTGAAGCTACGCTTAATCACAAGGACAAGAGGCTGCAGCCGTTCACTTACATTCACAGGCTGCTTCTAAGTCCAGGGCACATAGGTCCAGGTCAGACCTACAATTCACATGCTGTAGCCACGGTGTACAGTACTGAATGCTTTTACGTATCTCCACACCTTGGAGACAGTTCCTCTTCATAGCAAAGAGCTCTGTTTATTTATCCAGTTGTTAGAAATTGACTGGGATTGGGATAATTCTTGACTACTCCTCTACCACCTTGGGCTTCACAGGAGGGTTACAGGTTGTAACTATGATGTATCTTACCATGAAAATGTGTTAATTGAGGCACTATAGTCTATACTATAAGTACTTTATTGGTCCCAATACTTGAATGATTACAGGTTTTAACAGTTCAATAGTTTCTAACACCTGACATCAGTGAAAGTAATAGTGTATTGTTATTATTGCACTTAGGCATCTTAGCATGACTTTTCTATGTAACCGTGTCGTTTTTTACATGAACCGCCGAACCACCTTTGCAATGGGTGTTAACTTGCTTTTATAGGTGCTAAAAGTATAACAAGGTTGGTAAACTGCTATAAATGGAAAATGGAAAACAAATAAAGAAGAAGCCTAGGATTACACAAGCTCATCTCTTAGATGCTCCAGGAATCCAAATGCCAGAATAAATAAAGCCGAGCCATTAGAGCTAAAATGACAGGGTGCTTTTATTAGCAAAAAACTGTGAGCCATAAAAGCCTGATAGTAAGAAGTGCTGAAACAGCTTTCACAGGAACTTTGACTACAGGTTATGATTTTCATATTGACGTCCGTCCGTTGTCTGGGCTAGCGATATTTACATGTAATCTTTGCAGAATTGTAAAGGCCTTGAAGGGCTACAAAGAAAGACAGATGGTTTCCCACAGACTTCCCCTCCAGCTCTTTCATCTTTCATCTAACTATTAATTTATCTGTTTGGATGGATAGATTCAAGCATGGAACTAAGAGGAATAATAATGAGATTTTTAATAACTCGATACATTTGCATTCCTGGTAACTCTTTACATGGGTCTGCCTGATTAAAATGAATCATTTACATAATTAACATATGGTTACACTGTTGGCTTTAATATGCTGATTATCTCAATACTTTTGTCTGGAGTCAATTGGATTCAAACTGTAACAATTGTTTGAAGAAAGAATAGTTTATTCCTGAGAGGGTTGGGAATAAGTGCCAAAGGGACTCATAAAATATAGCTGAACTGTCCATTGAATCTATTTAAAGCAATTGAGCAGGAGCGTTATTAAAAGCAGAGCTGTATACTGTTGGTGTACTTGTATTTGCCCCATTCACGGCGATTATATATAATATCATCACAATGGCATACAGGATTCATGGAAGCTAAATAAATCAGCATATGAATACGTGAGAGCTGCTCCAGATAGCATCCAATCCCACATCACAGTCTTTGTCCTAGAATGACCTAGTCTTTTAAGTTACTATTGTGTCTCTATGGCAGACATTTGGAAGACGCAGCATTTTTTTTTTTTTTTATCTGTGCTTTCTGTGGAGAAACCACCCCCTACGTGTAGTCAATGATTTATTATATTAGAATTGTGTTAAGGCCTCTGTACACGGGGAGATTAATGTAACAATGCTAATGATAACGAACAGTCATAATGATAATCGGCCCACGTAAATGAGAGAAAAATGAGATTTTTATTTAGGAAATTAATTTTCATGCCTAAAAATATAAACTGTTGTCAGCACCCTGTTAAGTGGAACTGCATCAAAGCAATACCACAATGTTTGGAAAAGTGTCAGTCTTTTAGGGAAGAGAACAATTGGTGTAAAAAATATGAAACAATAATGTTGTAGAGGGTGGTTTTATTATTTCTTCACAAAAGTAAATTGGATGAACCATTTCACAGCTACCGAATATACCATGAGTATGTGGGGTTCTTAGAGGTCATGAAAATAGTGTCTTGTGTTACCTCTTCTCCCCAGTCACAAGGGGTACAGTAGGTGAGAAGTTAAGGCTTGCCCTCGCCTATCAACAGTGTCCCAAGCTGCAGTCAATCCAGTCCTGAAGCTCTCCCAATAACAGCATCATAAGGGATGTAAACAGAAAAAAGTCAAACCGTGTCCCGACTGTCATGGAAATGTATTGGAGATGGACTGTATACCTAAAACTGCAGGGTTTTTAAAGACAGAATTCAGGGCATTCTGTATGAAAAACCACATGGTTTTTGGCCGTGTGTGAATACCTTTAGAAAGTCATTTAGTCACTTCCCATGTAATAACATGTATAACATATGTGCCATGCTTAAAAGGCTTTTCCAGGATATAATATTGCTTATCCATAGGCCATCAATATTAGATTATTGAGGCTTTGGCTGCCAGCACCCCCACTTATCAGCTACAAGCACTATGATCTTGCCACACCACAGTGCCTTATACTGTATCTTGTAGCAGCTGTATCTGTTGTTGTGGCCTACCAAAGGTCAATCCCATGGAATCACATGCACGGCAGGGGGTTAATAGCACCTCAGGTGGAGAGCTAGAAGCGGGAGAGGGCTGGATAATGGGTTAGAAGCCTATCGGGTAGTTAGAGTAAGTTTAACCCCTTTGTGCTGCAGCTAGTTTGGGCCTTAATGACCAGGCTAATTTTTCAAAATCTGACCTGTCTCACTTTATGCTCTTATAGCTCAGTGATGCTTTAACGTATGCTAGCGATTCTGAGATTGTTTTTTCGTGACATATGGCACTTTATGTTAGTGGCAAAATTTGGTCACTACTTTGTGTGTTTTTTGTGAAAAACATCAAAATATCATGAAAAATTAAAAAAATTTGCATTTTATGAACTTTGAAATTCTCTGCTTCTAAAAAAAGAAAGTCGTAGCACATAAATTAGTTACTAAGTCACATTACCAATATGTCTTCTTTATTCTGGCATAATTTGGTAAACATATTTTACTTTTTTAGGGTGTTATGGGGCTTAGAAATTTATCAGCAAATTATCACATTTTCGTGAAACTGATTTTTTTAGGGACCAGTTCTTTTTTTAAATGGATTTAGAAGTCTGGTATCCTGAAAACCCCCATAAGTGACCCCATTTTGGAAACTACACACCTTAAAGAATTAATCTAGGGGTATAATGAGCATTTTAACCCTACAGGGGCTGGAGGAAAGTATTCACAATTAGGCAGTAAAAAAATTGAAAATTTTAATTTTCCAATAATATATACGTTTAGATTAAAGTTTCTCATTTTCAAAAGGAATATGAGACAAAAAGCACCCCAAAATTTGTAATGCAGGTTCTCTTGAGTACAACGGTACCCCATATGTGGGCGTAAACCACTGTATGGGCACACAGCAGGGCTCAGAAGGAAGGGAGCGCCAATTAGCTTTTCCAATGCAGATTTTGCTGAAGAAGTTTCTGAGCGCCAGGTGCGTTTGTAGTGCCCCTGTAGTGTCAGCAGAGAGAAAACCCCCCATAAGTCACCCCATTTTGGAAAGTACACCCCTCAAAGAATTCATCTTGGTGTGTGGTGACCATTTTGACCCCACAGGTATTACAGGAAAGTATTCAAAAGAAGACAGTAAAAATGAAAAACTCGAATTCTTCCAATAATATGTTCGTTTAGTTTGAAATTTCTCAATTTCACGAGGAACAAGAGGAAAAAAGTACCCCAAAATTTGTAACGCAGGTTCTCCTGAGTACAATGGTACCCCATATGTGGGCGTAAACCACTGTATGGGCACACAGGAGGGCTCAAAAGGGAAGGAGCGCCAATTAGCTTTTTCAATGCAGATTTTGCTGAAGAAGTTTCCGAGTGCCAGGTGCGTTTGCAGAGCCCCTGTAGTGTCCACAGAGTAAAATCTCCCAATAAGTCACTCCATTTTGGAAAGTGCACCCCTCAAAGAATTTATTTTGGGGTGTGGTGAGCATTTTGACCCCACAGGTGTTTGAGGAAAATATTCAAAAGTAGACAGTAAAAATGAAAAACTCGAATTTTTCCAATAATATGTTCCTTTAGTTTGAAATTTCTCAATTTCACGAGGAACAGGAGAGAAATGTCACCCCAATATATGTAAAGCAGGTTCTCCTGAGTAGAACGGTACCCCATATGTGGGCATAAACCACTGCATGGGCACACAGCCGGGCTCAGAAGGGAAGGAGCGCCAATTAGCATTTTCAGTGCAGATTTTTCTGAAGAAGTTTCTGAGCGCCAGGTGCGTTTGCAGAGCCCCTGTAGTGTCAGCAGAATAGATTCCCCCCAAAAGTCACCCCATTTTGGAAAGTACACCCCTCAAAGAATTCATCTTGGTGTGTGGTGACCATTTTTACCCCACAGGTATTAGAGGAAAGTATTCAAAATTGGCCAGTAAAAATGAAAAACTCTAATTTTTCCAATAATATGTTGGTTTAGTTTGAAATTTCTCAATTTGACGAGGAACAGGAGAGAAAATTCACCCCAAAATCTGTAACGCAGGTTCTCCTGAGTAAAACGGTACCTCATATGTGGGCATAAACCACTGTATGGGCACACAGCAGGGCTCAGAAGGGAAGGAGCGCCAATTTACAGGAGCAAAACCGCAGCTAGTAATGGTTATTAGAATAGCGCAGTTACTAAAATAAAATAAAAAAAATGAGATTACAGGTAATGTGGGGTGGTTACGGGCAACCAGGGGTGGTTATGGGCAACCTGAGGTGGTTACAGGTAATCTGGGGTGGTTACGGACAACATGGGGTGGTCACGGGCAACCTGCTGTGGTTACAGGCAACGTGGGGTGGTTACAGGCAACGCAGGGTGGTTACGGGCAACGTGTGGTGGTTATGGGCAACGTGTGGTGGTCACGGGCAACCTGCTGTGGTTACGGCAACGTGGGGTGGTTACAGGCAACGTGGGCTGGTTACAGACAACGTGGGCTGGTTACAGGCAACGTGGGCTGGTTACAGGCAACGTGGGCTGGTAACGGGCAACGTGGGCTGGTTACGGGCAACCTGCTGTGCTTACAGACAATCTGGGATGGTTACGGGAAACGTGGGGTGGTTACGGGCAACCTGCTGTGCTTACAGACAATCTGGGGTGGTTACGGGCAACGTGGGGTGGTTACGGGCAATGTGGGGTGGTTATGGATAAACTGAAGTTCTTATAGGCAATCTGGGGTGGGTACCTGTAATCTGACATGGGCACCGCAATCTGGAGGGGGTCATTGGCAATTTGGGGTGGTCAGAGGCGACGTGCGGTGGTCAGAGGCGACGTGCGGTGGTCAGAGGCGACGTGCGGTGGTCAGAGGCGACGTGCGGTGGTCAGAGGCAACGTGCGGTGGTCAGAGGCGACGTGCGGTGGTCAGAGGCGACGTGCGGTGGTCAGAGGCGACGTGCGGTGGTCAGAGGCGACGTGCGGTGGTCAGAGGCGACGTGCGGTGGTCAGAGGCGACGTGGCGTGGTCAGAGGCATCGTGGCGTGGTCAGAGGCATCGTGGCGTGGTCAGAGGCATCGTGGCGTGGTCAGAGGCATCGTGGCGTGGTCAGAGGCAACGCGCGGTGGTTACGTGCAATCTGGGGGGGGTTACATGTAATCTGGCATGATTACGGGGAACCTGGGGGGGTTATGTGCAACCTGGAAGGGTTACAGACAATCTGGGATTGTTACTGATAAACTGAAGTGCTTATAGGTAATCTGGGGTGGGTACATGTAATTTGGGGTGGTTACGGGCAATCTGGAGGGGGTCACTGGCAATTTGCGGTGGTTACGGGCAACGTGCGGTGGTTACGGGCAACGTGCGGTGGTTACGGGCAACGTGCGGTGGTTACGGGCAACGTGCGGTGGTTACGGGTAATCTGGGGGGGGGGTTAGGGGTAATTTGGGAGTAAACTGCAATTATTACTATAATAAAAAGTGTGTGTTTTATTTTTTTGTATGTTTGTCACTTTTTGTACTTTACATATTCATTTTCACTGTATTACTATGATTACTGTGATATTTTCTATCACAGTAATCATAGTTCAGTGACAGAGACCAAATTGGTCTCTGTCACTTTAAATTTTCAGAGCTTGGCTGGTTGTGAAGCGCATGCGCACTTCATAACCAGCCAGGACACCGAAGAGGAAGGAGCTCCGTGGATCCGGTGAGTATATGGGGAAGGGAGGGTGACTCGGGGACGGGGGTGACAGGGGGGGTGGGGGGCGACTTGGGGGGTGGGGGGACATCACTTTTTATCCCCTGTCACCAATCATTTATGGTGACAGGGGATAAAAAGTGCCAGGAGCACATGGTACAAGCGATCAGCGGTATATAGTATATACCGCTGATCGCTTGTACCGGGACCCCACAGGGGGGTCCCCGATGACTGCCCCATGCTCTCCGCTACCTCCGGTGGCGGAGAGCATGGGGCTTTCATTCATTTTAACTTTTTAATCGCTGTGAACCGACGTTAGTCGGTTCACAGCGATTGCGGCGGCCATCTTGGAAATGATGGCCGCCGGGGGAGGGGGGTTAGTGATCGGGGCACTAGGGGGGTCTGATCTGGGGTCTGATATACACTTATTTCATCTCCCCCCGCCGTAGATTCACGGCGGGGGGAGATGAAAGGTGGCGGCGGCACCGGTAATCTCCATTACCGACGGTCGCCGCTATAACGTTAATAGCGGCGATCGTCGGTAAGGGGGGGGGCCGGGACGGACCGCACACACTGCCCCAACCCCTCAGCAACTCCCGGCCCCGCAGCCTTATTCTCTGCCATCGCCGTAAAAAGCTGATGGCAGCAGAATAAGGCCCATTAGTGACCGCCGTAGAAAGCCGTATCGGCGGTCACTAAGGGGTTAAGGGTGTGGAGTAATGGTGCATTTACACAGAGAGAGATTTATTTGACAGACTTTTGAAGCTAAAGCCAGGAACAGACTATAAACAGAGAACAGGTCATATAGGACTCAGATTTCTGCTCTTTTCAAATCCAATTCTGGCTTTGGCTTCAAAAATCTGTCAGATAAATCTCTCTGTGTAAACGCACCATAAGTTAGGGTAGCTAGGGTTGCAGGAGAGGCAAGTCCACGTCACTGGATCAGATACAGCCTTT
Source organism: Dendropsophus ebraccatus (assembly GCF_027789765.1). Classification (NCBI taxonomy): domain Eukaryota; kingdom Metazoa; phylum Chordata; class Amphibia; order Anura; family Hylidae; genus Dendropsophus; species Dendropsophus ebraccatus. The sequence goes on from NC_091462.1 coordinate 76,056,334, forward strand.
TTGAAAATTGTGGCGGTAGGTGGTTTACTATGGCTAAGGCTTCTGGAGTCTTTGTTGCGGCAACCAGTGGAGGGCTGTCCATAAATGGCACTGATTAAGGAGGTGTTGGAGGCCCATTTGATAGATGGCACCCCCCCCTCCCCCCCTTCACATGGCACAAAGATTCTATAGAAAGCAATATAGAAGTAGCAGCATACAGCACATTTGTTAACCCCAAGCCGATGTGGTGGTACTGTGGATTGTTCTGTACTGCTATCACGGGCCATCCTTACTGAGTATGGTATAATAATAATATAATTTGGAATTTAGTCACCTGTTAAGTTAAGCATATTAAGATATTGACATATTTTCTAGCGTGAGAAAGAATGTGCTTGGCTGCTACAAAGTGCACAATGCCTTTTCAATGTAGATTAGAATAGTCGATAGCTGATTTTCATTTTTGACTGCAGTTTTCCTTTAAGTTTTTGAAGCAACGTTCATTAGGCTTTGTTTCAGAAGATATGCTTACCATTGTCACTATACAGCCTACACAAATCAATGAAAGTAAAGAATGAGCAGTCTATATTGTATATTTGGCATTAAAGAAATGGGACAGCACTGTCAATAAATCAATTGTAATAAATTGTTTATGTGTGTTACTTTGTTATTTATTGCAGTGTTTGGCCATAGTCACTTATAATGTTGAGCTGCAAATTGTATATATTGACATGTCTCATCCTACAGGCTCTAGCAGCAATAGATAGCATACTATTTCATGCAGTGGTGCAATTCATTAGAAATATGTCTATTTGATTTAAAACAATTAGTATAAATTTCTTTTTTTTAATGTAATGCCAACATGCATGGTGCCAATTACTATATTTTAAATTGGCAACAATGAAGGTCTCATTCTGAAATTCCATTATCTAGTATCCCATCTTTTATCAGTAAAAATGGCTGGTAAATAATATTTTATAAAGTCACTAATAGAGTTATGACCAGCATTCATCCTCTATATCATTTCTGTAGAAATAAATATAGCAATCCCCTTTTTTGTCAAGTTGAAGAATCAAGAATGATCCTTTTAATAATATACAGACTAATTTGAAAATATTAATAGTTTTATCTCGAGGTCTAATCAGGTATTTTCTTAACAGTCACAATGTTATACAGAAGAAGGACTAGCTAAATGATTGACAACTAATGTAAAGTGCCATTAACTTAACTTTATCCAAGTGTTCTAGATTCAGAATAGTGCGTTTACCATACTCGATGGCCTACATTTCAGCGCTCTACACACATACACGGGGGAGTTTTCTTTATAAATAAAAATACTGGATTGTTTTCTTCTTAGACCATGTTAATGGCATTGACTTAGTTTGCATTGCAGATTTAGTGACAGGTTCTCCTGTGTTAGAATATAAATTTACTGATGATTAAGAACATGTTGTTTCACAGAGTGAGGACTTGCTGGTCAGAAAAGGTAACGTTAATATCTGAATTAAAGATATTAATCTCTCGCAGTCGGGTAATAAATGTTGGAATGTTGAAAGGCGATGACTGGGAAACAGAGTGCCTGTGCAAACCTTAATCTCTTGTAAGGTGCAGTGCTAGTCTATAACTGTCAGGGGATGACAGAGGAACGGTGCCTTCTAAAAACCTGCTTAGAATTGAAATATAGCACGTGTCTCAGGAAGCTTTTTTTTTTTTTTTTTAACTGGAATGCAAACCAGTGAGTATCTATTTCTTTACTGCAGACTAGTTTATATACAGGTGTAAGACTTGAATATCATTCATAAATTGGTTTTGGTTTCCTGTAATAACTGCTTAAGTTAAGAAAGCTTAATACTTGAACTTGCAGTCTACGGCTATGTTTAAAAAACATCTTTTCAAAAACAGAGAGGAAAAAAAAACGTAGTGTGAACATAGCCTATTAGAAATATACTGATAATCCTCTTTGGGTCACATCCTCTTTGGATGTGATATGTTCTCACCCTTTAGGGCTGTTTAACTTATTGTCAGAAGGGTCTGGCTATTACTTACCTCCCCCACTGACATTGCAAATTACATATCTGTTCTATTGAGCTAAATGTAAATTTTAATGGGGGGAATCAAGGAATGCTGAACCAACAAAGTATTTAATCAGATTGAAAATTCTAGAAATGAAGTGAAGTGCTTTGTTCCTAACGGCATTCTGCTTGTTGGGCTTTGAAGTCTGCTCTGCTCTATGCCGCTTCTCCCCAGGTGCTGTAAAAAAGCTGGACCCAGTCGTGGGAAACTTCTCCCAGTTTCTCAGGGCTGAATCCATCTTTTTCCAGCACCTGGGAAGGAGCAGGATGAGTGGAGCTGACTTCAAAGCCCACAGCCTAATGAGCAGAATCCAGATAGGAACAGAGCACTTCTCTTGGTTCCTACTGTATAATCGCTTATCTCTAGTCACATCAATGAGAAAGACTGGGAATCATGGGGACAGTTGCATAGGGTAGATGTAAATAGCAGAGGCATTTAAAAGATATAAAATCTGTTAATCTTAATTTAATTTTTTTTTTAACTTTATTTTATGGTGGCTAGATCAATGGGAATTCCTTTTATCATTGAACGACACACAAATAGCTGAACACAGGGCCAATACATATGGAAACACTTTTGAAATACTCTATATATCAGTATTTGCCCTTAGCTGTTAACATTTGACTTTCATTTCTGTAGTTTGTACACAGAAAGAAAAAAAAAACAATTTTCTTTTTATACTTTGTTTTTATGAAACTGCTTTACAAGGATATATAACATAAAATGGACATGTCATTCCCATATAAACTCACTTTGGTATCTTTAACACATCAAAGATTTATCTAACCCTTCGTTTAAACAAAAATGGCACAATAAAGGCCTGGACACAAGTATATGGTTCAATTATTTTCACTTTATCAGAATTCAGTTGGATGTTTTTGTCATCATGTAGTCTCTTACTGAAGGTTTTTCCATCTGAAATACAAAATTAGTTAAAATAACAGCTAAAACTTTAAATAGTTAACATGGTGTAATAAGGATATTTTAAAGAATTATATCTTCAACACCCTTTTATCCCTCTATATAATAGCAAATAAAGGAGCCAAAAATAATACATACACATCTTATGCTCAATGAAACATCTATCAAATGTGTACTCAAAGTTACAGTTTTGAGCTCACATCTCCCAACACACTCTGCTGGTTCAGTGTATACAAAGTACATATTCTAATAGTCATTCTGATAGGATAAAATAATTTTGGAACAAAAAAGCTGGAACCAGTCCTGGGAAACTGAGGCAAGTTTCATAGGACTGTATCCATCTTTTCCCAGTACCTGGAGAGGAGCGTCACAAGCAGAGCAGACTTCAAAGCTCCGCAACCTGATGAGCAGAATGCAGATAGGAACAGCTCCAGTTCCAGTTCTGAGCTCACATTTTGCAACATTCTCTGCTTGTTTAGTGTATACAAAGTACATGCTCTACTAATATGCATTCTGATAGGATACAATTATTGTGGAACATTTGATACAGCATAGGCATTCATTTGGTGCACCACTGGAAATAATTCTGGTAGCCCACTCTCCATCTATAGAGAACATGTTTGAATATACTCTACCATATCTTTAACTTTGTTTTTTTTTAATCTTTGCACATAAAACACATGTTACCAATAAGATCCTATAGGTAATTATTTAGAAAATAAAAGTTAGTGTCAAGTAGTAGTGTCTTGTATGTATGTCCATATAGATGTTCTTAGATCTGTGTTGTGTTCTTTATTTTTTATGCCACTGTTCTGACATAAAACTGATCAAATACAGATAAAAAACGAAATGTTTTCAGGTGGGGCTACAGAAAAGATAACACACTTGATATGTGGATGAAGAAAGTAACACATAAAATGCAAATTGCTGCACTGACTAAGATTAGGTTAAAGCCACTCTGTACCCACAATCTGACCCCCCCAAACCGCTTGTACCTTCAGATAGCTGCTTTTAATCCAAGGTCTGTCCTGCGGTCCGTTTGGCAGGTGATGCAGTTACTGTCTTAAAAAAAAAATGTTATAAACTGGCAGCCCTGTGCCCTACGGGAGTGGCCTAGATTGCGTATGCATTAGGCTGGCACAACCTCTCTGTCCCTCCTCCCCATCCTCCTCATCATTAGGAATGCTCCAGGCAGATTGTCTCCTATTCATCAGCTGTGAGAGGACAGCACATGGGCTGGATCGTTAAGACACCTGTGCAACTGTTCAACATGGAAAAAATGTTCCAGTGCCGTTCCTAATGATGAAGAGGGTGGGGAGGAGGGACGGAGGGGTGGTGCAAAGTTAGGACACTGATATTTGTTTTTTTTTAGGACAATAACTGCATCACCTGCCAAATGGACCACAGGACAGATCTTGGATTAAAAGCAGCTTTTCGAAGGTACAAGCGGTTTGGGGGGGGGGGGGGGGGGGGAGATCAGATTGTGGGTACAGAGTCGCTTCAAGAAACAATAAATTAAAAACATAATTAGAATATGAAATAAACTGCAAAGAAGAAAATAAAATAAAACAATAAAATGCAAATAAGATAAGAAAAAACATACATGAAGCATAAAATAAATTTTATTTAACAATCTTTTTCGCTTCCTCTCTTCAAAATTCGAAAGGAAAGAGTCACTTAAACTGTCAGTGCCGGTCAACTTGTCTTCTTTCTATGGAATATAAAAAACAGTGAAATTAATTTTCAATGCTAATCTAAGCGAGTGTTCCTATTGTATTCCAGGCATGGCAGCAGCCTTTCCATAATTAATTAAAATAATCACGGTATTGGTTTTCTTGATATTTACAAAATATTCATTACATTTTTACTAATGTAACCATTTTCCTGCTGTGAAAACATTGCTGATTTTCTGGAGTCATGATTAGAAAACCATTGTGAGCCACATAGCTAATCAAGTGTAAATTCATTATTAATGAATCCACTGCATTCACAATGATATTGCCTTTACCTGGAGATAATGTTATAATGTAAATGACCTACAGAAAGAATGAAGTAACATTTTGTTGATTCTGTGACGGCACTTGCTGCCTTTTCTATTATATTTGCAACTCATAAATATCTGTGTGTCTTTTTATGTATTTACAAAAGGGCAATGCTCTCACAAGCATTATTTTATTATGCTGTACAGTGGGAATGTTACAAGGGCCTATAATTCAATGAAATTCCTTTATATGCAATTACTTTTGTGAGAATTAGTCACCACAGATAAGAAGCTATATATGCTGAATAAGAAGCTCTAGTTGCGTGACACTCAGAACATTATTTCAGATAATTACATTAAGGACAATTCTCTTGTGCCATGTTTTTATCAGACTTGCCTCTTCTGCCTCTCAGATTACAGTAGCCTATATTCTGTTAATGGTCCTCTCTTTTATAATATTTCTAAGGGAACCCTACAGATTACTAGAGGAACCATCCAATTGTCATTCTTAATGTGCAAACCAATGCTCTAAGGTAGTGATTCTTTCACTAGGTTCCCTGCAACTTGATCAGGGGTTTCCAAAGGAAAGCAGCAGCAAGGATGTCACTTTTTAAAAGAAGGAATGGACTACTTAGCCTGCCCATAGACAAAGTAGTCAACCAATCTTGGATTAATCAAAAATATTGGATTAAGGCCTTGTTCACACGCTGTAAAACAGAAGCCATTCTGTGACACGGCCGAGTCACAGAACGGCTGCTGTCTGTCATGTTCTCCCACACCGGGACTGCAGTACTGGCTGGATAAACATCACCTCTTTTGTATTGGAATACAAGCACATTCGGGTGTTCCAATTAACCATAGCAGACAATGTAGCATATGGTCGGAGCCATACTTTACATTGTCTGCACAGTCAATTTTGTGTGTCCGCTAATCAATAAATAGCAGCCACACAGAATTGACAAGTCAGTTTTCAGTGTAGCTGCATGGAATCCCAGCCAGAGTGTATACAGAGTGTATACACTCCGGACAGGATTCCATACAACACAATGTCATTTGACACTTTCAATAAATGTCGGACAGTGTTACAAACTGCAACAACAGCTGTTATTTATTGAAATAATAAATCATGTGAACAGGGCCTACACGTGTATTTTTTATCTCATGCAACACACTTATTAACTTATTAAACACATGAGTGATGAGAGGAATTACAGAAATGAACCCCCTTTTAAAAGTTTCTAAATTATAATAGAAAATATTTATTTTTTGTGTCTTTTGTGAATGTGCAAGCATAGAGTTAAGCTGAATAATTATAGACTCAATTTTATTAATGTAACACGTGTTTATATCTGGACATTGGAAGATACGTACCATGAATCACTCCTCTGACCTGACATTTATAATTCTTTATTGAGTATGTCTAGCTAGGAGAGACATCAAGTGCCCAGTGAACTTTGGATTGGGTGTCACATCAAAGCATTCTCTTAGGTGTCTAAATGTGCTTGGGAATATTTGCACCAGGATTCTAACAGAAAAGTACCAAAACACTATAGTAAACGCGCGACAATATATTTAGGCATAATGCATGGGGCAAGCTATCCCATAATATATATATATATAGCCCTAATAGAAGCAATTTTTTGGCACTGAAGATGGTGGATCCCTTTGTTTTGATCACATAGATGTCTTAGCCACTATTATGAGTTGCACCTAAGAATTAAACAGCCAAGTTGTGAGATATCTCTGACCTTTGCCTTTGACGGACATGCCATACATTTACAATCGTCTATTGTAATAAATGGTTGGTCTCTATCTCCATAAATCTACAGTGTGGTATCAAGGGGATAATGTTAGGGTACTTTGTTGGCATTAGTAGTATTTGGCACATTTATAGTGGGTAGGGCAGCACTGATAAAAAAAAAAAGTTTTTTGCTCTTTCCCTATTCTTTATCCTATCTCCGACATAATAATAAGTGAGGACACAGCATCAGTGGGGTGGACCAAACATGTCAGAAGACTCAGCTGATCAGTAAGTATAGACTCTTGTGACAGTTCTGGTCCCAATAGACAGCAGTGACAAAGTAGTTGCCTAGCCAGTTTGCCTTAGGGCCAAGGCAGGCAGTGAGTTGTGCATTCCTTTACAAAAGTCTAATAAATACCATGAAATATAGCATAGGCTATCCTGTTCATGTATTTAGTATCCTTTTTTATTATTTCATAGGGCTTATGAAATACTTTTGATTACAAATCTTAAGACTTAAAGTAATTGACAAATGACAACAACATTGGTTTCTCTAAGCATCATAATTGGATAATAGGAGAGGGCGCAGACATTTCATTTGTGCTCTGTTATTCTCTGTTACGCCAGATTTTGAAAAATTGTTTTATTTATTTTTTTCTGGAACTCACCCAGATAAATGCCTGTCATAGAATAAAGGTTCAATAACAAAACTAAAGTGACAATGCCTAACATTATGGTGTCATCCAGGAGAATGACAGCATAATCATGAAAAATTCTTCCACTGACCAGAATGAGAGGCTCTGACAAGCTCAGTTAGGATGTTACTCTTAAACTGTGCTCCCTGTCACTGCTTGCAAAAGGCTGTGTTTTTATTTTGCTAATGAATAAAATACCTGGAATTATTTTATACCTGTAGCTTATGTAGCTTTATCCCAGTTATTGCTGTATAGCCATTCTAAAGTTAGTCAAACTACCTTACAATCTTTCCAATTGTTGGAGACAGTAGGAACTGAAGAGATAGTTTGCTAAATAAAATGTAGAGAAGTAGAATTTTAACTCTGGAATACATGTTTAATGTCATTTATTATAACACAAAAGGGAAGATTTATCAAACATGGCATAAAGTAGAATTGTCTTAGTTGCCCCCGGCAACCAATCAGATCCCACCTTTAATTTTTTAAAGAATCTGTGAGGAATCAAAGGTAGAATCTGATTGGTTGCTAGGGGCAACTAAGACAATTTTGCTTTACACCAGTTTGATAAATCTCCCCCAAAGAGTTTAAATTAACTTTAATGGGATTTGTGCATATGGTGCAGTCCCACAATCTACACTGTTGGTGTAACACCAAGATTTAAACAGCGTAGTTCTAAGAACTATTGCATATTCATAATTCCTAATGTCGACAAAGGTACGTGCGTTTTGCAACTTGGCTGCTTTGGCTGTTTTATGCTTCCCAATCACCACATGCTGCTGAAAACATTTTGATGTGAATATCCATTGTAAAATATTATTTTTTGTAAGCCACCATATTAAAGAAATAAAACGAACATGAGCAGAATCTAGAATAGGGTTGGTTTCTTATTTTCTGAAACAACAAAATAACCAGTTTTTTTTACTCCCATCCGTCTACACTAATTGTTACCATTTCATTATAAAAGTGCATTTTCCAAGCTTTCAGTGACAGAGATTTATCATACAAAAATGATCAATTAGTGCTTCAAGTGCTACACAGAATTTTTAACAGCACAATCTAAAATATTTTAGTTTAGTTGTTTCAAAGAAAACAATGCATTCAAGTAAGGACTAATTGCTTCTTTTTTATTCAAAGTGACAAAAGCTAATACATCACACTTAGGCACAAAGAGAACTCCTTTTCAAGAAACTAATTAAACTTCATCCTATCTATATTCATTACTCCCTGTTCAACTAAATATTTGAAAACCTTCCGTTATATTAGATTACGTAAATTATATTACTCATAGGAAGCATATGATGATGTTTGGATAACTAGCAATTGTTACGTCCCAGAAATGTAATAAACATCTTTAAAAGCATAATTTGGTTTAATTGTTTCTTTATATTTTTAAATGAAATTAATTAAGTGCGTTTGGTCGATAATCTTTTCGTCCTATGCTGGGTTTAGAAAATTTATATTTATTAATAATTAGCTATGCAATAATTCTGTTTACAAAATAATGATAATAATACTTAGAGACACAGCCCTAATATTATTATTATTATCCCTAAGGCTATGTTTCCACTTAGCGAAACATATCGGAGAAAAGCCACCATCTCCTAATATTGATGGTGGCTTATAATGATCATCATCAGTATTCATGGCCGCGATTATAACGGGATGGCCACCTTTCCTCACTATGTTCCTAGTGGAACCATAGCCAAGTGGAAATATAGCCATAATGACTGAGCTTATTTTATTTCGCGTTTTTGTTTGTCTCTCTTGTCTTGCCTTCTTTTTTGATCTACAGAGCCATGAGACTATGAGAGCTCATGTTTTGTGGGACCAGCTGTACTTAGTAATGATGTCCTTCATTCATTTTACCATAAATTGTATTAGAAAACTATTTTACCTTAATTGCATTGGAAAAAACATAAAAGCTTTTAAGCTCCTCTACAGCAATCTACCTATGCATTGCAGGGAGCTGTCAAACATGACAGTCCATCACTGGCCCCGATAGTAGATCTGTCATAGCCGCCACAAATGCCTTAAGAAATTAGGCTAGAGTTAAAACTGATCACCCTCCTTGAGAATGTGATATGGGGGTAATGAGACCCTGAAAATTAGTCTGGGTATCTAAATGATTAAATAAACAACATCAGAACTAGCTTGAATGCCAACATCCTTAGTTATGCAGAGGGCTAAACTCCTGAGAGTTTTTAGTTCCTCCTTAGGGTGCCTTCACACGTGCCAGATCCGCAGTGGATTTCACGCTGCGAGTTTGCTCCAGTGCACTGATTGGCTGATGAGCAGCGAGGGAGCAGGTAATGTATGCTTTGGGCTGGGGCTGTGGGCGGCGGGCGGCCAGGGGTTAAAGGGGCCCTGTCACATATCTGCAGCGGAATGAAAATTGTGTTGCGGGTATGTGACCCTATAGGCCTTCACTTTACCGCTGTGAATCCAGTACGTGTGAAGGCACCCTTAGTCAGTGTTTCTCGACTCCAGTCCTCAAGATCCACCAAAAGGTCATGTTTTGAGGATATTCCATACAAAGAACAGATGTGATAATACCCTATGCACTGAGTATAATTATATTTCCTGTGTAAGAATAGGAAATCCTCAAAACATGACCTGTTGGTGGGTCTTGCGGATTGGGGTTGAGAAACACTGTCCTAAATGTTGGCATGGTATAAATATATACCATGGGTCGTTAAAGTGTTGAAGAAGCATTAATTTCAGTAAACTGTACATATAATATAGCCAGGTTAAACTAATAGCATTACTCAAAAATATGTAAAATAACTGACTGGTATGGAGGGAGAGAGGGCCCTGAACAGAAGTATCTACAATCTACAAGGGACGGGGGCAGAGACAGTAGATGGGGGCAACAATGTATAGAAATAGTAAATCAGAAAAATACTTACATGCACATCACTGAACTATTGACTAGTTACACAACTGTAATGCAGTTAAGCAACTTAATAAAATGAATAAAAATGTATAAAATTAATAATTGAAGACAAGGCAAATACATATTTGGGAAATGCGCTAAAACCCAAGGATATTATAATCAGAAAGTACTGTACACATTGCTGTGCTGTAAATTACAGCTAATATTCCTGCTCTACAGTATATTGCTAAATAAATCTATAGCGCGCTCATCAGTTTTATTAAATGTGAAGAAGCTTTTCCATAATTTTTAATGTATTGTTTTATAATTTTAAATTTAAACAAAGAAATTAATCAAAGATTGGCATATTTTTCTTAATATACATTAAAGGTAACTGCATCTATAATGTCTACTGTCAAAATCCACGCCATTAATATGTTCTCTCTGTGATATATTTATAGAATGAATAGGACCTAGAGTATTTCACATAATACTTCTTGTCAATTGCAAACTGAAATGAGTGTTATTGAGCTCCATTCATAGGCTATGTTCAGTAAGTAAAAAAAAAAAAATAGAAAAGGCATCTGTTTTTTCCTTTTAATAAGACGTCCGTTATTGCTGCAATGCGTTGATCTCAATGGAATGACGGCCATCCAATGCATACAGTGTAATAAATGCCGGACGCTCTCTGTGCAGACCTTAAAATAATGTTCATGACAGTTATTTTCGTACCAACAGTCGTCATTGGTCTTCACACAACAACCGTCATTGGGCTTCACACAATGTTTTTTCCTCTCCCCTTTTGAAAAGAAAAAATTACGTCTGTCATTTTGAATTTGAAATGACGTCCGTCATTTCACTGTTTGGCCGCCTGTCAGTGTAATGACGGCTGTTGGTAGATTATTTTAGTTTAGGTGGACTAATTGGCCTTTGACTGTGTCTTTATTGAAAAGTCCATTGAATTTAATAGTAAAAACTGTGAAAGGAAGGTGAAAGAGAAAACTGTGTGTGCATTGGACCATCATTCCATCGACTTAAATGCATTGCATCGAAGTCAATTATGTCAATAACGGAAGTCTTTCTAAATAGAAAAAGTGGCTGCCCTCTCTTTTTTTTTTTAATATTATTTGAACATAGCCTTGTACTGACAGGCGGCCAAACTGTAAAATGACGGACAAAATATTTTCCTTAAAAAAATTGACATGAAAAAATATTGTGGGAACAAAGCCATCCTGTGAATCCCCATTTATAAGTGCATTAATCGTACAAAGTTTATATCTATCACAAACCCTAAAGCATCATGCATACAACATCTAGATGTACATGACACCTGGATGGAGGTATACAGAGTCCCTGTAATTACATATTATGGAACCAAAAAGATCTTTTTGTGCCAATCTATGGTATTTTTATACAGTCGTTTATTCCTAGAATTCTATGATTGTTTTATTGAAACTATTTACAATCCAAGGCCTGAACATAGCCATGATATGGTTGTGTGCATGGTTGTTACTAGAGATGAGTACACCTCAAGCATGCTCTCGCCCAAACTCTCGCTCTTGGTATTTGATTACTGGTGGCTGAAGAAGTTGGATGCAGCCCTAGGAAGTACTAGAAAACATGGATACAGTCTATAGCCTATGGGTTTTCCATGTTTTTTAGACGGTCTTAGGGCTGCATCCAATTTCTTCAGCCACTGATAATGAAAAGGTGGGGCTTTGTGTTTGGACAAATCCGAGTGTCCTTGAGGTTTGCCCATCCCTATTTATTTCCACATGATCGATTTAGCCAAAAGATGACAGACTGTTATTATCAAAATATTCGGCTGTGGTTGAAAAACGTGGGTGTGGTGATAATTTTCAGAAGATAGTTGGATAAAAGATCTCTCTTTTAAGAAAGATCTTCTGTTCATGAACCATTTTTTGGGAAAGAATATTCTGAGAGTGTGTCCAGAATATTCTTAAATGTTTCCAGAATATTCACAGAACATTTACAGAATATTCTCTGAAAGATCATGCATCCCTCACCCGATGTCACTAATATTGTATGGCCAGATTGACCAGCTTATAAGGACTAAAATGTGTATGGCTGTGTCTATGAGATCATTCATCAGAAGATTTAATATTTAATATAATAAAATGATACTTTCCCAAACTTACATTTTTACTTTTAAGAGTTTAGACTTTGAAATGTAATCTTCCTATTGCTGATATAATACACTGTATTACTAGCATAGTCTGGTGTATTATCCTGTCAACATAATGTTGATAGGTAACCTAACTGGTCTTTCCGGAGGCAAAACCTGAGTAGGCATAAATATTTGGCATACATGGTGGCCTTCATTAGGCCTCCTGCTGCTATAAATTGTATCACCCAGGTGCTGATAAGGTGACAAAAGCCTAGAAACCACTTATTGCCAAAATTACAATTTGACCACAGCATGTAAGGGGTTAGGCTACAAGGATTGAAAGATTTTCTAATTAAAGCATGGGCCCTGCTGCCATGCAACATTCAAGTTTTCTTGATATTCTGCACAGGAGACCAGTGCTAGGCTTCTTTTGCCCCGCCAATAAAATACGTATTTTGGTAATTTAGGGGTTAATAAAACATGACCCTTAATATATCCTTTCAGACACCTAGTTAAGCCAGAATTTAGCCATGTAGGCAAGGCTAAGCCTGCTGAGCAGCTAGATCATTTCTAGCTATACAAGTACATGGATGTGGAAAATAATTGACATTATTCCACCTATTGTTGTTAAGTCAACCAATCTTCTTTTCAATTGAAATGTCTGGTAGAAGAACAAATAAGTTTTATTAGCAGAGCTTTATGAGGAATACACATTTATTTGGACAAGCCGAATCAATACACTAAAAGTTGAGGATAATAAGCATAATCATTGCAAAGGTGAAAAGTCATAGAGGTAATGGTTTCATATAATTATTCTTAAAATAAATGTGTATCTGAATAAATCATAGGTATAATACATGGTAAACAAGATCTAAATATTAGGAAGCACTTAGTAAACACAAATTTACACGTCAAGAGTACTCAGGGGTTAAGTCAATAGAATGCATTATCTATTAACAAGAGTGCTTCAGAAAAGCTGAAAAGGAAAAATACATAAGTGCACACCACTTAAAACGAAATTGCTGACTACTTACACAAGTGTAATGCAATTAGCTATAAGCTTTAGAAAACGGCCAAATTTACTTTCCATGTACACACTTTTGGAATTTTAGAGAGCTCTTAGTTAAAGTGCTCTCGTAAAACATATTTAAGGAGGAAACTGTGTTTCCCAGAACAATAACAGAACAAAAAAGAAAAGAAATCTCAATTAAGAAGTAGACTTGTCTCTTCGGACAAAATACAAGGGGGCTTATGGACTGGGAATGTGTTGCACAGGTGTTCCTTCTGATTTATTATTACCTGATATGGTATATGTCCATTATATACTGTTTTGTGGGCTGTGAAATAATATGCAAATCATGGTGACCTTATAAAGGAGACATGGTATTGGCAGTTCTTGATTGGAGATTCAATTACAGAAGTCTTCGTATGATAATTAGTTGTCTAAAGATATATCCGCACTGACCTTGCCTTTTTAGTCATGGATACTTCCTTAAACCAATTCAACACAATATCACAACATCCTTTCAAAACAAAAAAAAAAGCTTAATATACATAATAATGATTGGGTGTCCACTCCTACACAAACACAGTTTGTGCACTTAGGGGGACATTTATGAAACGTGCAGATTCACCCCTTCTCCCTGGCGTACACCTGCCATATACCCCACTCGCCTGATGGGCGGGCTGGGGGAGCTTAGGGAGGCATGACAAGGCGGGTTGGAGGCGTGGCCTCCTCCCTCGCCTCACTTATCATGAGTTACGCCTTCTCACAGGTGCAGATTTAGTACGCCGGATGCAGGTTCGGGCGCCCGGGCCAGATTCCTGCCTGGGGAAAGGGGGTGGGGCCAAATATAAGACCGGCATACTTGTACGCCGGTCTTCATAAATCCTCCCCTTAGTGATGAAGTGTCATAAAGTCAAGTTGTTGGGAAAAGCTAATATTAAAAAAAAAAAAGTAGCAGGATGCAATGGGGAAGATTTACTATAGCAAATGGACCAGAAATGTTCTCCATCATGACCAACAAAAATGGCATGCCTTCAGTAAAAGGGGCATGATTTAAGATTTAACATCAAAAATGTGTCATAACTCACACAAGGTTCAGGCTGTGTTAAGACTGCCGTCACTCATGGGAGTTTTTTTTGTTTTTTTTTTGGGGGGGGGATTCAATGGTTTAAAAGAATAGGCAAAAAACTATGTGCGTGAATGTGACACTTGAAAAAAACCTTTCCTGGTCCCCTCCAGTACAGCGCTACCATTGATGGTTACCGGCTGGTCTTCTTTATTTCCAACCCCTGTCATGTCACGGTCCTGCTCAGAAATGCCCGCTCAGCCAATGGGACACCTCTGCAGTCACTGATGGGCTGATATGGTAGTTCCCGTGGTGTTGTGGTGACAAAGGAATTGTGAGATATAAGAGACTAGCGGTTAGCCTTGAGTGATGGTGCTGCAGCTGCAGGGGCACCGGGACAGGTATGTATAACTTGCTTGTTATGTTCCCATCACCCCCTGCCCTCGCTGGTTATTTTAAACCTTTTAAATAAAGATGTATATTTCCAAGTATCCACTTGTCATACACAATAAGGCACTTTACCATTGTCAGTTCCTGCTATGCTGCAATATATATATATATATATATATATATATATAATGAGTTATTCATTTGTGAACATATCAACTTTTCCTAAATAATATATTAGTTAATTAGAACTCCAGTTCATAAATACTCATTGCTACTTCATATTGAAGTGACCCACACTATAACATGACATTATAACCTGACCTTGTGGCAGCATAGTCTATAAAAGTAAGAGGATCATCAGTTCATCGTATATCCTTCTCAATATGCATTTGCATCCTTTGTATTATTAACACCCTATATATCCCTCTCCAGCTGAGTATGCCCGTCGGACATATAAACGCTGCTGTGTAGTTTTACATCACTGGTTTATCTTTACACATTTTGGAAAGAGAAACCTTCAGTATGATTGCGCTTGGAACCTGTGATCAATACAGCAATTATCTTTTCATTATCTGTTGACATCTAGAAGCAAGGGAAAAGCTACCAGTCCCTTCAATCCATGGATTAAGGCAACAGACATATCTAAATGAAATACAGCTCTTTGAGATTTATTTTTGTTTTAGGGTTACCCGAGGGCAGAGGAGAAGGCACAGTGACATATCAAAGAAAGAGACATTGCTACATCCAGGTTGAAATGTGGAGACAGTTGCAGAATTCAATACCTTTATTACCTATTTATAGAAGGTTATAAAAGAAAATGCATTTTGTTATGCACCGTACATCTTGGCATTGACTTTTTGCATTAATGGGACATTTGACTTTGACAATATTGGTTGTAGCTTGCGATAAACTGAACAAAACGTATCTCCTTGGAGACTATACATGAGATTTGAGGATAAGAACTTAAAACGGCATGTGTTGTTTACAGTACGGCACTATTAAAGGGACATAAATATTAAGGAGGGCATCTATTTTTATAGAGGTACTGGTTCTGTAGCTTACTCTTTCATACGCCCTATGTTTTTAACTACATGTGATCCATCTGCATGTACAGTAAGGTGTGCATAAGCTTTAACCATGCCACATAAAGTGTGTTATTGTGCACATACATCGCTATTGCCTCCAGGAAAATTAATGTTCTGTGGAAAGTAGAAAGCCCAACTGTCTATGAGTAAAGACGCATGATTGATGACACATGTGCTCAACAATAGGATTAGAGAACATATTGCATAGTCATTGCCAGGTTGCTATAGAACCTGTTTGTTTGTTTTTCTGTAGATATACTTGCTCCACTGCAAGGCCAGTGGCTGTACTCCAGAAACTTCTCAAAACTGAAAATGATATGTTCCTTACAGCTCATCAATATCATTCTCTTAGGATGGACTGCTGTATGGTACAGCTTGTATGTTACCTATGTATTTTGTGGAAAAAAACCACCATAAGGGTACATTCACACGTACCAGATCTCACTGCCTATTCGCCGCAAGACCCGCATGTAGATCCCTGCCCAGTAAACTCTATGGGCAGACAAACTCGCAGCAGGACGCACAGCCCGCTGCGAGTTTGTCAGCAGCCCGCCCCGTTAACCCCAGCCGCCGGAGCATATACTTCACCTGGTCCCTGCTCCAGCTTGCTTCGGGGCTCCCCGCATGTCCCGATCGGCCAATCAGTGTGCTTCCCCGCCGCAGCGCACTGATTGGCTGAGTGGGATGTGAAGACAACGGGAGCCCCGAAGCAAGCTGGAGCGGGGACCAGGTGAAGTATACGCTGCGGATCCGGTACGTGTGAAGGGGTTTTCTCATTCCACATATTGATGATCTATTCTTAACATAGCTATTGCTAAAACATAGGCTTTATTAAATCTTTAAAAATGTAAAACTTAAATCAATTGCTTGTAATCACATCAAAGTCACCCATAAGCTGGTAGTAGGAAAACCTCAGAAACCTCATATGACACAAATTTTGGATGTTATAATTTGTTCTCCCTAAACTCCAGAAAATGCAATAAATGACAGACATGAACAGGAAAGCAGCACGCCAATGAGGCCATACTTGGCTATACCAAACAAACAATAACTACATGGGAAAAAGGATATTTTACATCCAGGTGCATTAAGGCTATTTTAACAATAATGTACATTGTTACAGATTGATAATTGAAGTCAATACACATAGTGTATTAGAGGAGAAGTCCGACATTTTCTAAAAGCCCGGGGGTGGGGATTAAGGTAGGAATTTACTTATCCTCGTGCCTGTGGTAAGTGTCGGGAGCAGCCGCAGGACCCCCGCCAGATGGCATTTTCCCACGAGTTATGATGACGTCACGACTCAGGGGAAAATGCCTGTCCGGGTGATGGACTGGCCACTCAGTCAATTAGTGACTACAGTGGCCAGTCCATCAGCTGTGTTGTGATTTGGACCCCCCCGGAGATCCTGAAGCCCAACGAGGATCCTGCAGCCACTCCCACCGCTCACCGTGGCCACGGGGAAAGGTAACTTCCTACATGTAATCAATTTCCCCCTTTCACTGAAAGCTGATGGCTTTTAGAAAATGTTGGACTTTAAATAACAGAAGTTGGTTGCACGGACATCAAATTAATGTTCATGACAATTGTTTGTGGATGTTTTTTGCAAACAATAGATGTTATTTTTAGTCAATGGCGGTCATTATGAGAAAACAAAAACGGACAGAAAAAAAAGTCATGTGAACATAGCCTGGTAGGGATACCAGATAATGGCCGCCTCTCTTATGGTGACATGGATTTTTGATAATGAAGATAAATAAGTAATATCATAGAAAGGGCCCAAACTCATATACAGTACAACATATCGTCTCTTTGTTAATATTTAAAATATAATCAAGAGTGTTTCTTGCTATTTCAGCACATTTATTCAACATATTGACGACTTGTGTATTATAATGTTTTCACTATATAAAGCTTAAGCCTAACTACAAGACACGAGATGTGTATCGTCTGACATGTTGGATAGATGCACAGCTTCTCATTTGGGATAATAATGATATCATTATTTACATATCACTTCATTCTGACAGCGCTACAAAGCAGGATCGGCTCAATAATTCAATCCAAATGTGTACTTTCTGAGGTCTATTATGTATCACTTTTTTACTTCATCGGATTGTATGGAAACGTACGTAATGGATGTTCCTAATATAAAATGAATACACGGCTTCACAAATGCGTCAACACGCTTATATATATTGAACAAGGGAAATGTTTTGCAGAATAAGCAATTGCAATGGTATTCTGGAATCGTCTCTACAAAATAACAAAGAATATCCACTGCTCTAATATACTCATTTATTTTGGGGTAAAAAATGATTCAGTGTGCTGATCTATGAGATCACAACTGAATAGATGGTAGTGGCCATATACTTTGGGTTCACCTCTATTGCCAACCAATAGATAACACACCTGGAATTCTTACCAAAAGCTCTATAGACAAACTTAATCATGTGCACAAACCTTCCCCTATAACGTTATAGCTAGAGCCGGTCTGCATTGTCCAAAGTGGTATAGAAGCATGTAGGGATTTCACAATACAGAGGATGGATTGAATATAGTACAAAACCATGTCTGCATCCTAAAGATAGATATCTACATAATGAGTCCTGCAATTTTCTCATAAAAAGACTGACAGGAGATTTGTAAGCTACTTCTATCTAAGTGCTCCAGGTCAGAGTCCCTTAACACTGCAATCCTCACTAGAGTTATCTCAGTATTATTCTTGCCTAGCCGAATCTGCCAACATGAATTAATAGGACTGTAATTTATCTTCTAGGTGTCAGAAGAACATCAATAAATACCTTTCTCTGACAAGCTACTGTGTTTGATACATCAGTTAGTTCTTTTTGTAAACTCCATTGGGGGCTGTTTATATATTGACCTAGCTGTAAGGAATTTGGGTGATTTTGCATAGAAATCAGCATTGATATGGCTCGAGCTGATTAAAATGCACAGACAATAATATAAGAAAGAGGAAACAAACAATGGCGAAATATCAATTTAACATATCAAAGCAAATCCAGCATGCACTATCCAACTGAGGTGGTCACTAGTGACAGACTTAATCCATTTGTAGGTTACTTTTATCTCAGACTCAAAGGATATGTAATCTTTTACAATGTAAATATTGTTGTTACTGGTGGATGGAATTAATATATCCATCCTATTTAGAGTCTATAACAAATGTTCTAAACAGGAACATGGATTTAGGTTGTTGCTATGAACAATGTGAGCTATAACGGATTATTTGATGGGCCTTAGCGTAGTGTATAGTCCAAAAACTTACCAGTTTTACCTTATACAAACATATACAGCAGTATGTGTAAGGGCCCATTCACACTGCGAAAAACAGGCAGTAATTTTGAGCAGAATCCCCACTTCGGACTCTGCTATGTTTAACGCAGTGTGAACTGGCAATAAAGGTTGCCATACATGTTTGTTCAGCCGAAATTGATCTCTCCCGATCTCCCCATACACAGCCAAACATTCACATGATGTCTGTCCCTCAAAGAGCAAAAATGTCGTGGCAAAAATACATCTTTGGCTGTGGGTTTAGCTGACTATAGTATAAGATGTATGGACACCATAATAGAACACAAACTGATATTAAAAGTTTCTTTCCCACCTCCTGAACAAATGGATACTAGGCTATGCCATTACTTTATGATCAGTGGGGGTCTTGCCTCTGGAACTGGTGAAATGCTGTGTCATCTCCTGAGTTATACACTTCTCTGCAGAGCTCTCTGCCACCTGGCTATGCAAGAAACAACAGCGTGACCCATTTACCTAAGCACCAGTGATAAGCCACCTTTATTCTTATAATCAATGGGGTTTACAGAAGTCAGACCCCCACCAATCATACATTGTGGTTATATTACATTACTTTATGGCAATACCCCTTTAAGGACTCAAGACTTAGAATGTGAACTATCCATGATTCATGTCATAAGCAAATAACTTGCTAAAATACTGCTAATACAGTAAAACATATAGAAAAAAAACAAACAAACTGTTAATAGTCCTCAACCTGAGGATTACCAGGTGCCCCAGCAGTTGGCCTGTGATGTCATATCCTAGCCACATGGTATTACTTCATTACTTAACCTGGTGGAGAAACACTATTTCTAATCCATATAATTAGTTTCAAAGACTAAAGGGGATATATGTTCTTGCTAAAACCAGGCACATGTGACCAGTTCTTGCCATCAAAGTGGCCACTGTGCAAACATAAGTGGAATCCACATCTACTGGCAGATTCAATTGACTTCTCATTGTGACCTTAGATAAATTATTTTCAGAGTATCTATACTATTCCAGTGTTACAAATGACACTGTAAGCAGTCTGAGTACTCATTATTCCAGTTAGTACTGTTCTATTATCTGAAGTACTATGTTCAATGAGATTGCATTGTTTCAATAATTCCTTGCCAAGTCAGCAGCTTCGCTGCTCTCTGAAAATCGCTCTGTCAAAAGGTTAAACAGCTCTAATCGATTAATAATAAAATCGTTGCTTCTCTAATTTGGAAAGATGTCTTTATGAGGAGGATAGTTTTACATTTCCAGCATGATACATGCCTTGAATAAAGCAAAGTGTGCTCAAAATAAAATCCCTCCAAGTAGCATTCTGATGAGACGATAGCGCCAGATTAACCATTGCAGCAACTACAAAAACAGTTTCATCAGCTAAAAATGTTACGCAAAGACATCAATGGAGTCATAAACGTCTATTAATATTGTAAGAATATTGGTCCTTATTACAAATTAGTAATTGTATAGTTAGACTCTTTGGGGCTAGGGTTGTTTGTGGTATCTATATCGCTTTTAAGAAGGTCCACAAAATGCATCACGTGCAGTTTCCTTTATTTTGTGCTGAAAAAAAACTGGTAAAAAAAATTAAGATGCAAAAAATAATAAAAACGTAAATGATAAATTTACCACTTTCTATCCCTCTACTTACTGTATACAATAGCAACAAATGACCACAAGAACTGCAAGTCTATGAACTGAAGCTGTGGTCTTAGATTTGGACAGGGCCACAGGGCTCTATGGTGCAGGGAGAGCCCTGAATAGAGGGTAGAGGGGTGAAAGTAGTCAGGAATACAGCAGAAAGAGGAGCTGCAGTCCTTGGCCATAGGAGACTGTAGGATAAGCCTCTATGGTGCTATTTAACAGTGAATACAATTATCCCCCCCCCCCAAAAAAAATAAAAAAAATAAACTAAAGACATTAACACGTTTTACACATATAACATGAAAAGGTATATTAACCTTTTGCAGTGCTGCCAACTTCACACCCTTGGTAGGGGGAGGGAAATTTTGCTTTAAATAAATACTATTTATGTTACTTATGTAGCGCCAACATATTCTGCAGAGCGTACAAAGATGGCCATCATGCACATCAACCTTTGTCATAATGTGGTTCAATATAAATCACATTATGTTGACTCCATGGCTGGACCGCATGGATTGTAGAATTCCAGTGGATTCTGGGAGAATAAATCAAGGATGTGGACAAAGAACAATGAAGCCTATAATTTTTTGTTAACCATTTGTTTATGGAAGGCATATGATCTAAGTGCTCAAAAATATTTTCTTTAGTGTTCTCATTTGTATATTACATATTACATTATACTAACCCTCTGAAATTACCTTTTTTTTATTACGAACACCAAGTTCTTAATCCACGAACCCAAACAATATTCATTTTCCAACCAATGTTTCAGGAAGCACAATAACCATTAAAATTAATAATGCTGAATTATTAATGGATGGTATTAGAAGCAATGTCTGACTTTCCTGTTCCAAATTTACATGGCCTAAATCTGTCAGCAAACATGCATCTTAACATTTTTCAAAGTCCCATTATTGAACTCGTAACCACGCACAACTTTAGTGATTTACAACAAATATGTATTCTTCCAAGAGGAGTTTTATAAAACAATATACAATAAGTGGATTAATTTCTTATGAGGAAGCAACAGCTTTTCAATATTTTGACTACTTTATGCTCTTTAGAATTTTTTTTTTTCACTTTGCTGTAGATTATTGTTGAAACAACATCATGCAGAAAGGTACAAAGAGTAATAGTCTCTAAGGCTGAGAAAGGACACATGTCAATCCAGTTTGGCCTATTACCCTGTAGTGTTGATCCAGAGGAAAGTCCATGAGACAGAAGTCAATGCTCCTCATGTTATGGGGGAATATGACCCTAATCTTTCTTGATTTCAAATATGACATACAGAATAAATCCCTAGATCAAAAACCCATCTCCAGAAACCTAGTTACCATATCTTATCGTACTGCTACATTAGGACATCCAGACCCCTTTTGAACTTTTTTATAAATTTGTTATGACAACATCCTCTTTCCTGTTAATGTAGAAATCCTATTTCCTCTATAAATACACTGCTTTCAAACATAGTTTTTAGGACTGGGAGCCATAATACACATATAGAGGGGTGCCAATGTTTAACTTGTTTGAAACCTTTGAAATCTTTGAAAGATTTCAAAGCTGAGCTATGGTTGGTTGCTATGTGCAAAACTAGACAATTTAGGTTTCAGGTAGATTGATAAATGTGGCCTAAATGTTACTCAGTTTAGATTGAAAATATTTCCAAGATTACAGAGAAATTCAATTTTTTTTTATAGGTGCCAATTTCCCAACTAGCTAGTTCTTCTAGTCTTTATACTCAATGAGGGAGATTTATCAAACATGGTGTAAAGTGAAACTGGCTCTGTTGCCCCTAGCAACCATTCAGATTCCACCTTTCATTTTCCAAAAAGTCTATGAGGAATAAAAAGTGGAATCTGATTGGTTGCAAGGGGCAACTGAGCCAGTTTCACTCTACATCATGTTTAATAAATCTCTCCCAATATGCCCATTAAGTGAAAAATTGTCGTACAACCATTCAACAGAGTGAGAAATTTAATTGCTGTCAAAGTGTACTTCCCAGGTTTCTGCTTTGCTTGATCGCCAGCTTAATTGTTGAGAGACACATTTCATGTTGGTCAGTACAATTGCTGAGGCTACAGTGCCCAGTGAGTTCTGTGCATAAGCCCTTTCCTATATAACAAGGCTTGTGCACAGAACCCACCAGCCATCATATAGTTGCCTCAGCAACCATAAATCACAGTCTGCACTGTGTCTTTCCCTGTTGGAGCCAAATATCACAATGTCCAGCCTTCAAAATTCTGGCAGTGGCCGAACAACTAATCACTGCCTGTGGTGGAGCACCTTTAGAGATGCTTATTTTAAAAAGTAAACACTAGTGCAACGATAGTCCCCTCACCCTCAAAGTCCAGCGGCCAAATGAAAGTCACTCTGCCAAGGTGAGAGAAGAAAAGTTTTGGAGGATTTAGATATTGTAGAATAAAATATTTCTGTTTACTCCATGAACCTGAATAATAATTGCTGTTTTAGGGTTGGCAAGAAGCCCACAAATTACATCTTTTGAGGCTCGTCTTAGCCTGGTTTGGGCAGCAGTGCCTTTTGTATTCCGTTTTCAATTTTGATGAGGTCTGTTCTGTAATGACACAAGAGGAAGGCAAATATATTGACAGCTACCTTGGTAAAGGCCACAGTGATCTTGACTTTAATGGCAGGGAGGTCAGTGTTTGTGTCGGCTGTTTGTGTTTGCAGGCTATGTTTGTTGGGCTTCATTATGTGTAATAAGTGTCATTTGTCTCCATTCTAGTGATTGTACTCTGGCACCAATGTGTTGCACATCAACCTTGATGTCAGAAAGCTCATTTAGTACAGGGGATATCAATTGTGTGTGAGAAAAGCCCTGCAGATAGAAGCCATGTTGATTTCTTCACTTGCTTCCAAATGATCTGCTAAGCTCTATGCTTCAGAGCCTTCAGATTGATATTGTTTGGTTGCCGGCACCATCTTAGAGCTTTTTTCCTGCTTTTGGGTATTCTGGGTTTGTCTTCCTCTATCCTACATAAACTTTACTGCATTTGTGGTGGTCCAGTATACACTGGTGGACCCCGATTACAGATTTCTTCCGAGATGTAACAGATTCTCTGTATGTGGCTAGAATCTACCCCCGTGAAAACAAGTGCTTTTTCACTTGCATTCAAATTTAGATCTATACAATCTAAAATAATCCAAAACTTATATAAGAAACTATGCTTTATAAGAAAAATGTCCCCCGCGTAGCAAAAACAGTAAAAAATAAATTGAAACTAAGCAAACAAGCCAAAGTATGTCTTTTTCTGAAGATATTCCCTGAAGTTTAGTTTTTTTTTTTTTTCCCCGTTAAAAATCTATGAAGTTCTAGATCAATGCAGAAGCTCTAAGGACTCGCTCTAACCAGCTTCCTCTAATTAAGTGATTTGTAGTGTGGCTCCTATTTATCATATAAACAGGTACTGCAGGGGTCTTCACAATGCCAGCTCCATCACAGTTATTTATAAATCTGCCTCATTTGTTACACCTATTGCTGTACATATGGGAGATTTTTTTTTCCAATACATTCTGTCATGGTTTAGTCTACCTATCAGGGCATCTTTCATTTAAAATTTTGTGGCTGTTCATCTGAAATAAGAATAACGTCCCTAAGGACATGAACTGAAGCAATTACTCATTGCATCCTAACAGCAGAACATTCTCCTCATGGGGGAATGAGTTGGGAGGGAGGTTATTTTTTAATAATCCGTGAGTGTTCCTGTGTTCAGTGGTGGTTGTATAGTATATCATCATATCTAAAAACACAGAGGTTTAACAAATACTTAGATCAACCAAATTGTCTGATTTTCTCCATAATCTTAGTCTTAATAACACAGCTTTA
Source organism: Dendropsophus ebraccatus (assembly GCF_027789765.1). NCBI lineage: Eukaryota > Metazoa > Chordata > Amphibia > Anura > Hylidae > Dendropsophus > Dendropsophus ebraccatus. The sequence continues at coordinate 76,081,065 of NC_091462.1, forward strand.
TGATTGCACATGCTAATAATTTCTTATGTTTTGCCTAAAACCCCTATGTAAAATATAGAGCTTGATACACACACACACACACACACACACACACACACACACACACACACACACATCAGTTCACCTGAAGTACAGTATGATGTGAATATGCACTCAAAGATGTTTTTAAAGGAAAATTTTATTTATATTATATGCCTCCCTGTGCACTCTTAAGTCCCATTTTCCCGAGATACTATAAAGGCCCCCTATACAAAGGCTTTAAAGGAGCCCTACACATTAGATATGTGTTAGCCAAAAGCTGCAATTGAAGCTGGACCGGCCAACCATCTAATGTGTATGAGGCCTCGTGACCCTCCCACAACATTTACCAGTGAATTTTAACTGCCCAATCCTTTTCCTGTAAGGTAGATAAACCACTGCTAGCAGACTCACTCTTCATTGTGAATATAGAAAATCATGGCCAAGCTAAATGTTCATGTGCACGGGTGCTTTGAGAATGACTGCTCCCATCAATTACCTAATGTGTATGTAAAGCTTAAGATTTGTATGCTATTTGTGGATGTTCTAAAGGCATGCTTGAACATCTTTGGCCAGGAACTAAAGAAACACTCAAGAGAGATAGAACAGGAAGGATAGACTTTACTATGGCTTTTAAAGGAATGATATATGATATAACTGGTCCTTCAAAACTTTCAAACCTTTCAACCATAGAGACAGGCAGATATATACGTAAACTACAGTTTTAGGTTATTTCCCCACAATGGTAAAATGATGGCCATCTTTCTAGGCGGCCATCATTTTAGTGACAAAAGACTCTGTTGGTAATGATGGCTGCAAATAACGATCTTAAACATGATTTGCATTTGTCATTATCAATAGACATCCATCTTTTGGCTGGAAAGATGGCCGTCATTTCCCCATTGTAGGCACATAGCCTTTGGATAAATTTTCTTCCCTCTGACAAAAACACAATTATCGGAACATCCATAGTTCAAAACCCTTTTACATGAGTAGATGCCACCAAAAAAAGTCTCTCATAGTTTGTACCGTAACTAGAAGAGGACATTCCAAATTCTTCAGAGAAAGAGAAGTTAATGCCATCAGGTTAAAGTGTACCTGTCACTCAGAGACATGTCAAAAGTTGTAATCATCTGATCACTACAATGAGCTAGGAGATGAGCTTTCTGTGAATAACATGAGAGGGTGAACTTTTAGACTTACATTAGGGGCCCATCTTGGTCATGTGCACAGAGCTCTTAAAAGAACATGATTAGGGCACATTTCATCTCTACTCCTTCTAAGCATTGGTTGAGGTTTCATCACCCGGCCCCCGACTGATCTAGACTTTTGACGTGTCTTTTTAAAGTGATGGTGCTTTTTTAAATTGAGCATTATTAGTTTGTGTATTTGTATAAGCAAGTTAGTATCAGATGGTGTACACTGTAGTTCTAATTCAGAGCTGCACTTTACGAATGTCACTCGTCTAGTTCATGTCGAAGAATTAAAACTCTTTCCAATCCACTACAGTAAATAATACCTGAACAATTCCCAATTTAGCTAATGGTAGTTCTACTTGTTATTCCTCTTGTGCTCCTTTCTTGGCAGTCAGGCATGGATCTAGTCAGCAATTATTGTGTGCACCTTTATGTATCATACAGTCATCATCATACTTGAGGAAAAACCTACATAGTATACAATTAATAGCAGGGACATCTTTAATTTAATCTGAAGAAGTAGTGTGAAAATCCAGCTGCACGCTGACCTTTACCATGGAGCTTTATAATCTAATTACTGTGTTTTAGGCGATTTCCTTTTATCACATATGATCCTCGCTTGTTTGCTTTTCCTTGTAATTAATATTGCTAAAATGGATATGAAAAAAAAGAAAGGGGGAAGAAAAGTATTTTTATTCAATCATAAAACCAGGCAATTGGTAATTCCGATCACATTCAATGTGAGATAGCAAAATAGTACACTCCTAGTTTCCTCATATGAAACAAGCCTCAAGGAAACATGGAATTTGATGACAGATAAGGCTTACTTTAATCATGTCACCCATTTCCTTATCTGTTCTAAAACATTGCTCTATTTGTGACATTGCTAATGCTGAAGTTGTGATATAGAGTGTTACCGGGCCTACAGGGGTAAAGAATGATAGGAAGGGCAACATCTTAAGAGCAAGGTATGTGAAGGAGAGGGGAAATAATTTACAAAAGCTGTTAAATATTGCATTAAATACACGAGTCCATTTGTAAAGGCCTGACTGTCAGAAGGGTAAGGAGCACATGTGTGCTTAAGATAAGGGCAGGGGTCTACAGATCTTCTATCCAGATTGTGTATCTGTATGCAGAAGGAAAAAAGAGGCCATGTCTACTATATAGGAGGAAGGATATAAAATTATGTTAAAATTACATAGCCATTCTATTATGTTGCTTTATTTCAATGCCATAGTTACAATCCTTTTTCTAACCATTTGTATAGCCCCGTTATTTTCCACAGTTCTGTACACAAATTGTCATCACTCTCTGACCCCATTGGGGCTTACAATCTGATTTCTGAATGTAAGTATCAATATATGTCTGTAATGTGGAAGGAAACCAGGAGAGAACCCATACAAACATGGGGAGAACATTCAAACTCTGTGCAGATGTTGCCTCTTGATCGGATTGAACCTAGGGCTGCACTGTACTGTGACAATGCTAACCACAGGGCAGCTGGATTTTAAGATAAGCCTTATTGCATGTTAAAGCAAAAAAAAGAAAAAAACTAAATGCACTTAAAGTGTCACTGTCGTGAATTTTTTTTTTGCAGAAATCAATAGTCCAGGCGATTTTAAGAAACTTTGTAATTGGGTTTATTATCCGAAAAATGCATTTTTATCATGAAAAAGCAGTTTGAAGCTCTCCCCCCCGTCTTCATTGTTCTCCTATGGAGAGAGCTAAAGAAAAGACCAAAACAGGACAACAAAGAGTTAATCTACAAATCCCTCACCCGTTATCTGTTCTGACCATCACCAGTGACCTGTCTGAGCTCAGATTACAGCTGTCACCCAGCTCCGTGCCTGTAATTCTCTGTTATCTGCTTTCTGCTGCCGGCTAACTCCCTCCTTCCTCCTCCCCCCTCCCCTCTCCCTAGAGCAGACAGGGGACGTCTCCTGCAACAAGTCACAATTTTCAGATTTTTCAGAGTGGATGAAAAAGAGGAAGGAGGGGGGGACCTGGGAAAAGGCTTTTTACATGCAGATAATGGCAGATTTGGCTAATAAACCCAATTACAAAGTTTCTTCAAATCGCCTGGACTATTGATTTCTGCAAAAAAAAAAAATACGACAGTGACTCTTTAACATGTTCCACTAAGTTATAGGGAATTTTTTTGCACAGCCTTTAGGTCAAACAGATACTTTAGCTTTCATTGTGCTTGTTTGTAGCTTGGAGCCAGACAAGTGATCATTAGTGAACATATTCCTCAGACTCTATTAGTGTAAAGCTCACAAAAGGAGTGTATTAATATTGCAAGAGAGCAATTCTTATATCCAAAGGGAAAAATAAACATTGGTTACCAAATATCGACTTGACAAAAAAAAACATAAGGTGGCCTCATGCCCGGGATGGACCCTACGCTGTACTTTGGCCTCTCCATGGGATATAATAAGTCTATGCTCTGGGCATGCAGGATACCTGAATACGATATACACTTTGCTAAATACAACTCTATACCTTAATGACCCTGGAAACAACTCCACAGATTGTCAGCTTCCTCTAACCACATTAATATGCTATAGAGTATGGGATATTAGGATTGAACTGCAGTGACACCTGAACATTGGGTGGAATTAGTGGATACATTGTGGTGCACGATTCTCTTTCTACACTATATATCAGTTACTGAAAAATCCATGGTGTCTCCAGAGAATTTGAAGCAGGGCTTGTTTGATACATTTAAGCAACACAGCTGATAGGAAGTGAGAGCTTTTATTAAGTACTGTATAGCTAATGGATGGTGTGAATTGTGCAAGAAATGTGGCGCCTCAATGTGCTCACTACACAGTACAGCATTTCTCCATTAACTTGAAATTAACAGAGAGATACTACAAGACAATGGCAACCTGATCTGTGTTGCATAGAAGATGTTTCTACAGTAAATGCCTTTGATGTCTACATATTCAGAAAATATGACCCGTCTTGGGGTTGATTAGATACCCAAAATACAACATGAACTTTATCCTTTATTTTAAATAAAAGGATCATACATGTTAAATATTGCCAAGTCTCTGTATTGTAAAACCATATTTATACGCTGTTAGCAGTTTTACAGGCTCTCAAAGGCAAGAGTAAAGCCACATTCACACGTCTCCAGTTGTAATTGCGGATCTGCGATTACTGACAAACTTCGGTCCCATTGATTTCTAGAGGGCCTGTTCACACGTCACTAATTTTCCAGTTGTTATTTGCCTGTGATCCATGCTGTAAAAAAATACTTACATGGGCTATGTTCATGCATAGTATTTCCATCAGTCTTTTGGCCATTATTTTTTCTAAAGAACCAGTATTTTTAATAAAGAGTGGAACTGGCAAGACAAAATTTGAAGAGCTTCTGTGTTTTCAACCCACAGCTGGTATTGATTGAAAAAAGACTGACCAAAATACTGATGGAAATGGTATGTGTGAACATAACTATGCCCTAGTTCTGTAAAAAACATAATGTCCAATAGAAGTCAACAGGAGAATCCATAATTTGTGGACCTCATGGAGGTAATGTTTGTAACATCCGCAAATTACAGAACTGTTCCCACTTTTTAAAATCAACTTCACTTTTTGCGGATGCATAAATTATGGACGGATATGGGTGCATTACATATGTAATTTTTTGGATTGCGAATGTTCTGATTATACGTTAATGTGGCATAATACTTGATATGAGTTTTATCTAATGCTTGATTACAGTACACTGAGTACACTGAGTACCAGCAAGAGTACAAGTATTTGCTACATTTATGAATATATTGAACAATATGCAAGGCTGGAATGAGGGTTAGGGTCAATAGGTGACCATCTATGCTAACATTGAGAGTAGAAATTTTTATTATTGGTATAAGTTGGAATGGTTCATGGAATGTGACATCATTGGTTACATTGGAAAGGACTTTCACTGTCCGATCGGTGCGTGCTGTGACCAATCGGTGGTGGAAATCAACTTACTTAGGAAGGTAAGTGTTGGATGAAAGTGTATACAAATAGGGGGCATCCTCTACGTCCAAAGGAAAGAGTATTTCACAACTAGCCCAGACATGGATTCTTTACTGTAAGGGAAGTGAAACCATGGAATGTTCTGCCACATTATGTTGTCATAGCTGATTTATTAAATAAGTTAAGGGAGGCCTGGATGCTTTTCTTGAAAAAATATATTACAAGTTATGTTCACTAAACTTCATGTGATAGAATGCTGATCCACTTATTTTACCCTGAACTTTAGGGACTGCTAGGTTGTGCATTGTGAATTTTCTGCATTGGGCACTATCAGAACTTAAGCCACTCTGTATCCAGTAGAACTACAAATCATTATAGTTAATTTTATTGTAAAAAAATATTTTTAACAGACTTATACAGATGTCCAATTTATTATTCCAAGCCATTTCCAATAAATAAATACTAAATTGTTAATGTTAGGTACCTTAAGCTATGGTTCCCAAAGGACAACTCATAGAGTAAGACATGTTCCCAGAACTGGATCGACATGGAAACAAAGTGATCGAAACTGAAGTCCTGTGTGGTTGTAAAAGCAGCAATTTATTAAACAAACTCAATTAAAGGTAATAGGAGGGGAAAAGAACAAATAACACCACACAATTCACATCCAAGGTGCTTACTCACTGAGTTTAATGGAGTTTGTCTAATAAATTACAGCTTTTATGTGCACTGAAGACTCCGGTGTTAGCTACTTCTTTTTTTTCACTTAGGTGTTAGTTCAATAATTGAGGAGCAATTCTGGTGAATTATTATTTGCTTTCTTCGCTACAAACAATGCTTGTATTTAACATTTTTTAGCAGTTATTTTTTATTTTTAATTTCCATGTAATTGTCTATATATCTAGAAATTATTACATGTACATATAATATGTATATGTGTCATACATTCTATTTATTATTATAATCCTTAACCTCAACTTTATCTAGATATGTGAGGGTATGGTTACAAGGGGTTGTAGAGGTGCAGTGCAACGGATTCGTGGTAGAACTGCAGCAATAGTGCAATAGTGCAATGGTCAAAAGTGTCTGGTCAGGGGTATACATAGAAGTAATGGAGCCCCCAGCTAAGCATAAAGTCATATACCTTTAGTAAAAAGTTAAACATGACCGTAATTTTGAGCGAATGTAACAAATGTGTCATCAGATGCAAAAAAATGGCTGTATTTTGTTGACTTGACATTGACTTGAATGGAGCGTATTTTATTAAAAATACAGTTGTATTTTTACCTCAGAATTACAATTGCACTTTACCCTTATTTTACAGTGTGTGAACATAGCCTTATGATAGTGTACTGATTTACACAACCACATTTATAATGACCTTGCACACTTGGACTTAGGGGGTTATCCAGCGGTACAGAGTTCAGCTATGATTTGCAATTAAGCTCCATTTACCTCAATGCAATGAAGTTTCAAAACCCCACCCAAGCTGGAGACAAGAGTGGTGCATAAGTGGCCATGTTTTTGTAGCACTGGAAAACCCCTTTTAACTCTTTCTTGTCCCCATCAACTTTCCAGGACCCTTGTGTTAAATGTGGCTATGTTCTCCCAAGACAGCACCATGCCTGTCCACAGATATTGTATGGTATTGTGGATCAACCCTATTCACTTTCATGGAGCTTAGCTACAAAACATAATGTGTGTTCCGGTATAGAGCAACAAGGTCTTTCTTATGCAGTACAACCCATTGCATTTCCTAGACTTACCCTTGTTTGCTAATATGGTAGGGACCATAAAAACCTGAACATTTTGTGGTCCCCTCTCTTTTGGAGCCACATCGCAGTTGCGTAGGATGCTTCTTTGGTATGCACGCCCTTGTCTCTTAGTTACAATATTCAGCAGTTTCCATAGGGGTTGTCACCTGTCTTTCCATAAACCCCAAATGACATTTCAGACTGCATTGTTATGCATTTATGTACAGCCCTCTCAATGCACGTCAATCCTCATTTTGTTATGGATTTTCTATTCATGAAATGTGAAGAGCAAGATGAACAGTCCTATAGTGGGGGCCGAACTTCTGGGTGCAACCTACCGGAAACCTCCTTGTGTAACTATTTTACCATTACATTTTGTATTCTATATATGTATTTCATAGGATATACTCCTATTAAAAGCACAGACTAGAGCATCATCCATCGCCCATTTCCCCTAATCCTACTCTGCAGTGTAACTTCCATTAAAGCTGACTTTCCATAGGTTCTTCACATGTAAATTTCTTCCCAAGGCAATGTTGAAGGAATTGAGATTATATTAGATTGTAGCAAATTGAATTAAATAAATTCAGACAAAGGAATGAAAAAATTCCATAGTTTCGCAGTCTTGTAACCCATTTACTTCAGTGACAGTATAATTTTATCAACATCTCGCGCTTCGATCCGTGCTGCCTTAACACGTCGGTATTTTTTACACACATTTGCTTGTGACAAAGAAAACCATTTATTGATCCAAACTGATTTTTTTTTTTCTGTCGCAGCCTGATCTTTTCAGGAGAATTGCTGACCACAGCATAAAGCTAATTGCATTTTTTCTCCATTTTGACAGACCCGGCCAAGTAACTCTTCACTGATCCATGTAACTGCTTTGTGCGCATTACAAAGAATATGCTACAGAATTGTTCTCAGTTTCGCCAACTTATACACACCTGTCTTCTGACTAGGCGAGAATGCATAAGTCATCGTTTCTTCAGGAAGCCAAACAGATGATTGAAATTATTTCTCACTACTAATTCCCCTTTTAGCAGAGATAAGCTGCTTTGTTCAGCTGTAAATGAAACATTAGGGTATTAGCTGTCAAGGCAAAAGTATTGGGGAAGCTAAGATTTTATCTGCAGTTGTAACATTTTGGGCAATAAATTGTTTTGTTGGATTGAATACTAATCTCTTGTGGGACAAAGAAACAAAGCTCATTAAGGTAAATGCTTAAAGCAGGCAAAAAAACCAAGGCAAAGGCATATTACTTTTGCTATGGAAACAGAAAATGAGCTTCCACTCCACACATCCTCCTAGACATTGCTGTATGCCTGGCTATAGCAGATGCTGCAGTAGTATAAAATGTAACTATTATTACCGAAAAGCCGCAGACTAAATTGTATTATGGAATCCGCTGAGGAAAATGATAAACTAATTCGAAAATAATTAAATATGTGAATTGTGCAGCTCAGTAAAGTAACAGAATAGCTACAATGGATAAATGTGATAGCTTTTTAAGGACAATGTATGTAGAAGAGCTGAATGGGTTATTTTACTGGGATTGCTTTGCTTCTGCGCCTTGATAAGTGAATTAAAGGAAAGCTATATTTATTAAATCTACATACATGTTGAGTACCTTCTTCAATTTACATATCTGGTGTTAAAATCTAGATTTCTTCATTTAAGGGGATATTTTCATCTTAACTTGCATAATTAATGCATAAAATAGGGGATAACAAGCTGATATCTTGGAGAGCAACCATGGGGATCCCCACTAACCCTGAATGAAGGTAACAAATTATTCTTCTCTCTATTCATTCTATTTGCAGCTGCTGAACATTTCTTACTCCGGGCTAGCAGTACTTTTAGTTTGTGGCCGGGGAGGGGGTGGATATAGAAGGCGCCGGTCACTTACCTCCCCGGTTCCAGCACTGTGTCCTAGATCGCGCCATTCCGTTCTCTTGCCCCATGGCCGCTTCTTGGTCTGAGCTGCAGCTTCAGACGTGACGTCTCAAGGCAGCTCAGCTATTCAGCGGCCGAGGCAAGACCCTGCTAGGACCGCTGGATGGTTAAGCTGCCTTGAGACATCACCCAGAACAGGAAGCGGCCGAGGGGTGGGAGAACGGGGTGGCACGATCCGGGACCTGGCGCTGGAACTGGGGTGGTAAGTTACTGGAGTTTTCTATATCCACCCCCTCCCCGGCCACAGACTAAAAGTACCCCTTTAAATCTTAACTCAGAAATGTTCAGCACCCTATAAACAATGGTACACGAGCTGCACATGTTTGGTACAGACCATTTGATCCAGGGACAATGTTGTCTCCATTCTTAGGCGGTAGGGGTTCCGGTGGTCAGACCCCCAACAATCAACTTGTTATCGCCTATGGATAGGGAATGCCCCTGTAAATATAAATCCAGAATTAAACTCATTTTCTGTTACAAGGCAGGAGACACAGTACAGTGCTTGGATTCATGCTAATTACAATACTATGGCTTTTGTAGCCTCCATGTTGTAATTAACCTTAATAATATGACACTAATAGAAATCTCTGGAGCCATATTGCACCTCTAATTTCATATAGAAATATCATGTCATGTTGCATTGAATGTCATATCTGTCATGTGCATGAAGTCTTACAGCTAAGCTAGGAAGTCACATCTGTCAGCAAAGATACATTGTTGACTGTTTCCAGAAGAATTATTAAAGTAGGTAAAATAGGAATAGTGAAAAACAATTGGAAATTACTATAAAAACTGTAAAACAATGTACTAGAAAAGTTAATCAGCTTCTAAAAGGATACTTAAAGGATATTTAGTTTCAGTGGCAGAATATAATTTAAAGCTTCCAGCAACACCGTAGTCAGCTGCTAAAGCAAGAGATTTACTTAATTGCTAGAACTCTCATAGACTTGCATTACAAGACTATGTTCCCACTTCGGCAGCATGTCGGGGGAAGGCGGATGTCTTGTTATATAAACAGACGCTAATAAAGATCATGATCATTATTAGCAGCCGTCTAAATAACGAGACGGATACCTTTGTCCAATATGTTCCTGGAGTGGGAACATAGCCAAAGTGTATTGCTATAAAAGTATATAGGACTTCTGGCAGATGTTGCCGAGAGTTTTAAATTGTATCCTGCCGCAGTAACTGTTAGACATATTATTTAATGCATTTTTAGGCCATGTTCACACAACGTAAGTTCTGAATTAATTGCGGCCGTTTTTGAAGATTTGCAATTAGACCATGATTTATACAAAACTTACATTGTACTGCAGTCTATGGGATCTTGGCTTGAGTGTATACACCTAATATACATTTTGGCTGGGATCCCTGGCGACCACACGAAAAACTGACATTTAAGCTGTGTGCGGCCGCTGTTTATTAAATAGTGCCTGCACAAGCCTGACAGGTCACATGGTGGAGAGTGTGACTCCGGCTTAAGTCTCCATTGTGTTCAATGGGGAATTGGGATTCGGGCACACACAGATCAGCCCGCATCCCAATTGAATAGAATTAAAGTTTATCTGGCCGGTACTGCAGTATCGGACGGGATAAACTTCACCAACACCCGCCGTTCTGTGCCTCCCTTTTCCAATTTACAAATAAAAAAAATCGTAAATCCCCCCAAAAAGTAATACATGAAAAAAAATTAAATAAGTAAATAAAACATTATTGGGATTGCCACACGTATACATATTCAAACTATTAGGGTACTCGCCGGTCCTAGTACTGAGAACTATTGTACAACAGATCACCATTGACCTACAAATGTGTCTATGTAATTGGAGACAGCTATGAATGCATATCTGCAGTGCTGTCTGTAGCTGCGATAAGTGAACCTGGCTTTAAAATATAATATTATTGATTCTCCACAATAAATGCACAAAACAAAACATAAAATTAGTAGTTACTAAAAGTAGTTAAAAAAAAGACCTGTCTATCTTGGAACAGTATGGATAAAAACAACATCTCATGTTACAAAAAACAGGTCCTCAGATGACACAAACAACAGAGAGAAAAAAAGGAGTCACAGGGATCAGAATAGGGTGATATATGCATTTATAAAAGGGTTTATATATTTGTTTAGTCAGTTTTATTGCAAAGTGAACCATTTTAAAAAAATTAATGGTGCAATTAAGTATTTCAGTAAAAGATTGTCTCCACAAAAAACAAGCCTTCCTATGGGTCTATAGAAGCACAGAAAAGGCAAGGCAGCATCAAAAACGGAAATGCAAAAATGAAATTTATATGTGTCCTTATGAGATGAAAAAAAGCTGTTTAGTTTCCCAGTACTCTGAGAATTGTGAGTTAATAGAGGAGGATCTGCCGCTCGGGATCGTCATCTATTACAGATAAGAGTGGCTACAACTTGGAGGACATTCATAAATTACGTGGGCAGCAGATTGATTTCTGGGGTAACTATAAATCTTCATTTCCCTTGTGGTGGCCCTGCGGGGAAATTGTTCATTTACTGCCAGTTTCCCTCCCAGGTTACAGCTGATAGCTAGGGGTCCCAGATAAACAGATACCTCTACAATAGATAGGTACATAGATAATGTATTTGTATGTGTGTGCTTAGTTTACTTACATACAGTTTGATTGGAATAAAGGATGTTGTGTAGAGAAGATAGTTTCCACATTTCTAGTTAACATCATCGTCATTTACCAAACAGAAGTGTATCTTGTGCCAGTACGGGAAATGTTCCTTCTATTTATTACTTATTATAGATACTTACAGAGCAAATTCTGCTGACACTGGAAACCTTCTTTATTCCCTCTCAGTCATATGTTGGTGTTGGTTAGAAGACAACTGGAACAAAGAGCATGTGATTTTACCTTCTATATAAATTCAAATGCTATTATGTTGAAGAGTTTTTGCAGACTTGCAGTCTTCTGGATGACAGAGAAACTAGGAAAATCCATCAGCAAAGGCACACAATGGATAAGCAACATTCCTCAAATAATCCAGTCAATTAAAAATTGATTTTTGTTCTAGGCAGCATGGCGGTAATGTAGTGGGAAGCGGGTATATGCATTACCAACAGAGCGCACATCAGTTAAGTGATATTTAGGTGATCTTCTATCATGGGAGAAAGCAGTGCAGTTGATGATCTTTGCTGCTGAAGAAGCTAAATTGAAGTGTCAGATACTAGAATTGCATTTTATTTCTAATATGTTGCCCTGCCAGCGTGGTAGAAGCTATGTGTAGTCTGTGAATACAAAGGGACAAAAGTGTTAAATCTAGCAGAAGCCTATTGCTTTAGGAAAGATTACACTTAAAACACAGCTTTTAAAGCTTTCGCTGCTAAAAAAAAAATAAAAAAATGTTGAAATACACCAGGAGTTCACAAGAAGTTTTTTTGCTGAGAGGCAATGTGACCTCATAGATAATAAATCTACATACATACATTCCTGTGTATTCTAGCCTTGCCCTACATCATTTCTTTGTTTTGTTTGTGCAGATATACTTTAAGCCTAGTGTGAATGATTACAATGAGATAAAAAAAAAAGAGTCCTGAGCTGTTGGTATTTTAGTATACTGCTTTCATGATAGAATAGAATAGAATATGGAAGCTTGGAGAATTGTTAGATCATATTGGAAGTTCATATTTATGTATTGGATACATAAACATTCAGAAAGTACTGGAAAAACAAGTTCTAAACATCAGAATGCCGGAAAGAAAAGACAGCATCCTATTTGATTAATACAAGGAAAAAAGAAAACTAATCAAAAACTATAGCTAGGATGTCTAAGCCTATGTACAGACAGCTATAAGCATGAAAGTTGACCAACCCTTTGATTTTGTTGGGACCAAACAACAATCAAGCGTATATATATATACACACACATATATTCCCATTGATAATACTCAGTCAAGCCTTGTGTGCATGTGTACCGAGGGATATGTTGAGATTACTGTTGGGCAAGCAAACATTTGACCAACATGTATCTAAAATGCATGGCCAGATGAAGGCTCCATGCACTTAACAGAGCTATATGCACAGAACCAGTATGGTGGAACATGGAGTCTCCATAGCAGACCATTATTAAACTGTTTATCAAGGGCCACGCCACAACTTTGATATAGGGTGAGCTCCACTATTGTTATTACTAGAGATTTTAGTCTGATTTGGAGTGTCTGACTATTGGATTCACGTCAGATTTGGATCCTGATTCAGATTTGGAAGACCCCTTTTCATTGTCCAATGCTATAACAATTGCTCTCTTAGCTTGGTCAGGGGTGAACACTATTGAACAATACAAACGCCAAATATCCATAGAACAAAAAACTTTAGCCTAATTTATTATAGGGTGAAGCTATAGTTAAGAGGGTTCTGTACCAGAGACCTTTTGCTCTGTGGGTTTTTGGTGTTTGTATTGTTCAATAGTTGTTACCCCCAACCCACCTAAGAGAGCAATTGTTATAGCATTGGTTTACTTTTGGGTGTCAATACAGACTCTTTCCTAGTTGGTGCGCTGCATGATGGAAGGCTTCTTATCTACTAAGGTCAATTTAGAAAGTCAAGCAGCTGAAGCTACACAAGTCTTAACACTAGGACAGACAAATATTCAACAGGCTTTCTGTGTCATATCCAAGACTTATAAAATAAAAAATACATTGAGTCTTGGTGGGAAGCGACAAGACTTGATACTTACAGTAGAAAATTGTCCACAGAGGGCTATCAGTCCTGGTAACCCTCAATTCCCATAGGGAGGACACAAGATTTACCCAGGTTTTGAAACAGTTGTTAACTGAAAAATTGTTGCATATGTAAACTACCTACTAGAATACAAGAGGGGTTACCTGACTAGGGTTAATACCCAACTAGAGAAAGAACTCAGGGATATTTGATCCCATTTAGGGATCATATTTTTAACTCACTTTTTTGCCCATTCATGAGACTTAATAAAATTGATATTTTAATAGGGTGAGGTTATAGTTAACTGGGGAGCTGCCCAGATAACTACCTGCCCCACTCTGCCTGTCATGCGCCCGAGAATTATAACTTCATTTTCTCCCCTACAAAGCTGCTGCTGCTGCAGCCACAGCCGATACGTGCCCCGAGCTGCACAGGAGCTTTATACAGTGATGCAAGGAACCAAATCAGCCCAATTGGGCTGATTGGTTCCCTTTAAGGGGGTTCTGCACACCAGACCTTTTGGTCCTTGGTTATTTGGTGGTAATGAAAAAAGTTTAGCATAAAACATCTGATGTCTGATGTACAGCTGTAGCTGTAGCTGAGCTGAATTTATTATTGAATTCTTCCTTTTGTACTGTACATACTATAGCTAGGCCACATAGTTAAAGAACTGCTTTGTGACTGACTTCTTATAAGTACTCCCAGTCCCATTACGGCATTGTCTGCACTATTGGACATCTTTCTTCCAGCACATCATCATCTCAATAACTCATTTAGTCCCTTTCCTACGAGATAAATGAAGATCCCCGCCATTACATGACTATTTTATTTACTTTAACGTCAAAATATTTCCTCAAATTCTCAATAGAAATAAAAAGAATGCGCTTGCAGATAATGACATGTACAATAATGCCATCGTCCCATCTCCTTTCATGAGAGTCTAATGCATTGTTAATCGCAGCATCTGGTACATTAACCGTAATGAACTAACAAATGCCAACAGGTGCAGTAACGTCTACTTAATCTATAGAAGTCATTTATGTTTTCATCTGTACAGTCTATTCATCTTTTATATGATCATTTTCTCTATTTAGACGTGGCTTGTGTTCTGTTTATCTATTACACATAAGACAGGCTTTCATGCTCTCCCTTAATGTCTTACGCAGTAACCATGAAATCGGACACACTATATTCATACAGAGGTATTCCTATTGCAACTATCAAATAAATATATACCCACAAATTCACCTTTATCCATCAATATCACCAGCTCAATGCTTAGTATCTTGAGAACTCTGTAGCCTGTATAAAATGTTTTGCCTAAGGGCCCTATTACACAAAGCGATAATCGTCCGAATCGGGCCAATTCAGCAAACTATTGTTCAGTGTAACAGAGACAACAATCTAGCAGATCGACGCTTGTTTACTAAAATGATCGGCCGTAGTAATAGTACCCTAAGTGATTTATTTCAATGTACAGTGAGCACCCATAACATCAAAACCATTGGTTATATAGATTATCTGATGAAAATGACACTTGTCAAGTAGTGGGATATATTAGAAAGAAAAATCTACAGCCAGTTCTTGAAAATGATATAAAAAAAAAATGGCCAAGCATAAAACTGTTAAGAGCAACTTTGACAAGAGTCAAATAGGGATTTCTAGACAATAGGCCAGACCACCATTAATACAAACAAATTCACAATGACTTCCTTCCTAATGACTAGTTTGGACAGAAAGTTGCATAAAAGTATAAGCTTCCCTAAGTTTTTTTTAATTAGCGATGAGAGAATCTTAAGGTCACGTCACCAGACCTAAATGTACATAGGAACATTTATTATTAACACGTCCAATGAATATACTAAAGGGCATTGCAATAAAGATTTAAAAAAATGAGAGCAATGTATATGATATGAATATGCATACGATTAGAGTGTTATTGGTTTTGTCCTTTTTCCCATCCCATTTGCCCTTAAGATGTTCAATCAGCATTTCATGCAAACCTAGATAAAGGCTGCAAGACATTTCATGAGTATCCATAAAATGTGCCGTTCATTATCTGTTTTATAATGTGCAGAAGCACTGCAGAGCTCTGCGTAATCCAGAAAACAATACAGAAAAATCAGACCGCTCTATTATCCTTAAGCTCTTTACAGTATTTAATCTCATTCAAGCAACTTACTAGACTCAGGTAGAAAAAAGAGCAATGTCAGACGTGCCATAAACATTCTTCTGCTCATAGGTGAACATAGGGTAGTAATGGGGATACTTGGGTAGGGTAGTAATGTAGATGCCATCATTTATTGGTGTGTGTCAACCCAATGATCCATGTGTTTTAGCCTAAAGGTTGGTCAAAACCTTTACAACACCCATCTATTAATAATTCTTGGTCATCCCTACAATCCCTATTGTCTACCAGCATTTGAGAATGAACTGTATGTGTGTGAGGCAGAGCCATGTGTGCGGAGCTTAATGGAGTAACACTGCATTTTGGCCAACTAAGTTTTAGGCTAAGTTCACACAACGTATACTTTTAATTAATCACTGCTGTTGGTGCAAATTGCAACACTGGCCGTGATTAATTGAACATATACATTGCACTGAAGTCTAAGAATCTGTATACACTTTGGCCGGGATTCCTTGTGACAGCACGAAAAAAACAAAAAAACATGTCAGTTTTGTGCGGCTGCTATTCATTGAATAGCGGCCACACACAACTGACTGTGCAGACAATGTAAAGTGCAGCTCCAGCTGTTCTTTACACTGTCTGCAATGGGTAATTGTAATGTGGGCACACCCAAATGTGCCCACATCCCAAATCAAAACAAATTAAGTTTATTCAGCCGATACTGCAGAACTGGCCGGGATGAACTTCACTGACAATGGCCGTTCTATGACACGGCTGGGCCACGGAATGGCCGGTGTCTTACATTGTGTGAACCTGGCCTTAGAAAGATATTATCACATGTGACCTTAGTGTTAGTAAAATGTGTCTAAAAGCTTTTTTTATTCTCAAAAAAGAAATATTGTACAAGTAACTAATAATAATATCTGGATCTCACTGTCAATGACTCAGTGGTGGCATGGTTTAAAGTGAGGCTTTTACATTGGTGGAATTTACATCTATATAAGGGTGCTACATACAGGAAATCCTTAGCATATTGGTATTGTCTAATTTTCTTCTTATACAAGGTGGGGGATTTGAATGATAGTGCAGACCAAACTGGGGAATAAGAGCTGCAATATTGGTTCTGTTTATGACACTGGCTTTCAGTCAATGAAGACTGAAGATGGGTTGAGGAGGTGACTGTCAGCAAATCGTACCGCTCCTCTCTAGTGATAATATGTGCAAGAGGCTTTAGTGTCAGTATAAACATTTAAAATGATTTTCATTTTGAGAAAAGATAATGTACAAAATATATTAACTGATTTTACCATAGATTTTATTATAAGAAAATATTTATAACACACAAGGCTTGTTCTCTGGTTAAAATGATTCTTTATAATGTGGCTGCAGTGACAGCAAATTCCTGTTTTATTGGTGTTGTCTCATTTTCTATGCATACAGGGTGGGATAATAGTGGAGGGCAAGCCAGGGAGCCATTTCTGAGAGCTGCCAGTGCAATATTGGTACAGGGGATGACACCTGCTTTCAGTCAGGGAAGACTGAAGAAGGGCTGTAGAGATGAGTGTCACAATATAAGGGGTGTGCTCTGGAGGGAACTCCGCATAAGTCAA
This sequence comes from Dendropsophus ebraccatus, assembly GCF_027789765.1. Classification (NCBI taxonomy): domain Eukaryota; kingdom Metazoa; phylum Chordata; class Amphibia; order Anura; family Hylidae; genus Dendropsophus; species Dendropsophus ebraccatus. The sequence goes on from NC_091462.1 coordinate 76,098,382, forward strand.
TATCACCACATGTAGTAGAAGTTACCAACTCTATACAGCTTCTGAAGACTGTATAGGCATTACATACAAATAAATTCATGTGACTTACAGGTTATATCTTCTTCAATGTGAGTCCTTCACTGCTATTTGACTACAGGGACTATTTCTTCCAGCCTCATCTTCCTAGAACCTTCCAGAAAAGCAGAGTGATAATGTCCCCTTGCTGTCTACACAGGTAAATGGATAGATGGGAGAAGGGATAGGTAGGTCTCCCAAAAGGTACGATACACCCCCCCCCCCCGCCCCTTTCCTATTAGATAAGGAGGCCACTTTAGTAGGCAGACAGGTTTTAATAGTACGTAGTTTCTCCCACTTTATCTTTGCCCCTGACTGAGAACCCCTTCTCTCCAGCTGTCACTGGAATCTTCTCTTCACATTTCTAGGCTGCTAACAGCTACATACCTGTGGTCATGAGAGGCCGAGAATGTCTCTTCCATTGGGACAAGATACACACAGAAAAATAATTGACACATGTGCGTCCTGACTTTCACTAGTCTACTGCCCCACTAGGTAAAATATTAGGTATTGGATACATAGTAAATTAATTCCACCTTATAGTAAGAAACTAACATTACTGTAGTATGAAATATTCTGTATTGACCAAATTCAGCAAAATAAAGTTTTAGACTGGAGGTGATAAATGATGTAAGTTCTGGTGGTACTCACCTGTGCCGACCTCGGGATGTTCACACAGAGCTGTAAAATACTGTATATGGTTAAACACTGCAGTGAAAGTACTGCAGAGAAAATATCATTAATTTTATAGTGGCAGAGGCTGTAAGGAAATTGTGCAGGGATGGAGTAGTTAAGAGGCAAACTGCAGAATATACATAAGATACAGACCAGGAAAGCTGTCTTAATGATCCTTGTAATGTGAATATTAACAAAAGGTATAATTACAGTTTAATATTAGGGCCGGACTCCAATTTCTGGATGGATTCTCATTACCTGCCTGTATACAATTTTACTGCAGGTTGTATAATTAATCTCAAGGGGGATGAAACCTCATATTGTGATGCAGTAAGAGAGCTGGTCAGTATTTAGGAGGCTGCCCTGAGAGCTCTTGTAAGGAATGTGTGAGTCTACTTTTTTATAGTCAAAGTGCCATCAACTTTTAATACTATGATTGCATTTAATTTAACTTTTTATTCTAACAAAATTGATCATCAGATTTTTTTAACAGTTATTTGTGATAAAACAATGTATGAAAAGGTGCCCATTACTGCACCATTTTCAATTGCCTCATGCATCCAAGGTGGTGAGCATTCCTTATTAAAGGGAAATTATTATTTTTATTATTATTATTATTATTATTATTATTATTATTATTATTATTATTATTATTATTATTATTAATGCTGATATCCCCCTGCAGCTAAATACCTGATCTTTCTGGCACCATTTTTTAGGTCCCATCATTTTGGAGAAGTTTAATCCAAAGCAAATATGCAAATAATCTAGCCCTTTTCAGAGCACCCAGCTCGGCCCGCCAGCCGCCTCATTCGGTGCAGCCTACTTTTGCATATTCATATATGCATAATCAGTCTGGTCTTTGACACATGTGTTCAGAGCTAGTGTTCCTGCGCATGTGAGTAAAAGACTGACAGGATTATGCATATATGTACTGTATATGCATATGTATGCATCACCAAAGCAGATGGGGGCAGGTAGAAGGGGGGGGGGGGGCTCTGGGGGTACAAGGAATGCTTCTAGTGCTCCTAACTAGAATATTTGCATATTTCCTTTGGTTTAGACCTAGAAAGAAAAAAAAAGAGAATGGCGCCAGAAAGATGAGGTATGCAGCTTGAGGGGTTTATCAGCAGATTCTCCTGCTGATCATTTCTCCTGAAGAACCTGTGTAGATATCCTTCTGTGGTCCCTAAAAAGATTAGCCAACAAGGCTGTAAGTAGAGATGAGTATTTTTTTTTTTTTAATTTTGTCTAAATTTCACAAAATATATTGATTCATTACAATTTGACCTTTATGTGATTTGTCCCAGATTTGCTTTGTCCCTGCTCCTGTAAGAGGCATTTGCTTTGTCCCTGCCTCCAGGTAAGAGGCATTTCTGGTTGCATCTTCCTCCCACTACAGTCACTCAGCACCTGGCCCAGCCACTCAGTGTACAGTAGCAGGGACTAATCCCCTTGACAGGAGTCTCTGGTCATTTACATACTTAGGGTCCTTTTAGACGTGAAGATTTCTTGGCCACAGGGGCTGCAAACAAACAGTGCATGACAAATCGAAGGGCCCAGGCGGCATGAATACTACTTGTTCAGGAAACTGATAGCACTGATATGTATCTTGAGGCCCTGCTTTTTTGGCCTGCTAAAATCATTGTCTAGGAGGCGGGGCCTGAAGATTCAGTCGGCAGCCAGACTGGGAGACTGGAGGAGATGTGCCGGATCACAAGCACTGTAAGCATCACAAGACTGCTGCTTGAGATCATTAAAATGACAGCATAGATATATACATATCTGTGCTGTCAGTTTTCTTTTATTGTCTGATCAGTATTTCTAGCAACGCTCCTGGCCGATAATCAGCCTGTGTAAAAGGCCCTTTAAGAGGCAATCTCAAGGGAATCAGTGCATTTCAGAATCTCAATTGGGATCTCAATATTAAGTAAATCTGACAGCCAAATAAACTAAATGAACTAATTGATATTTATATAAATTTTTATTTATATAGCGCCAACAGATTTTGCAGAACTTTACAATTCTGGGGTCCATACAAAGATCAGACATTACAGAGATACACATGTAATTATCAAACCATACATAAGGAATGAGGCCCATATATATATATATATATATATATATATATATATATATATATATACATTAGTGAAGAGCAAATAGTGAGATATTCGAATATTCGTTCGAATATCTCCCTGATATTTGACTATTTGATTGAATATTCGATCCCATTAAAGTATATGGGAACAAGTATTTGATTATTGAAAAACATCTATTCGACCACTAGGAGGTCACCAGGTCCACAATGACACCTCAGGAAATGATGCCAACACCACTGGAATGCAACTGGGACAGCAGGGGAAGTATCTAACACCCCAAAATCGCAGTATAAACCGTCTCTTAACATTCGCTTACGCATGCATATAAACGTACGATATGTGTATGAGTTATGTACATCTAAAACGTAGCGTACAAAGTTCGTGCGATGCTTTAATGACATGTTCATCCAGCACGTAGCACTGGATGAACACACATACTACTCTTTTTTAAGATCTAGCAGTCTAGCACATATCAGCAGCACAAAGCACTTGGTGAGCAGAATGCTTGCACTACCCTTTGTATTTATGTATGACGTAGCAGCGCGTAGCACTGGATGAACACACATACAACTCTTTTTTTAGGATCTAGCAGTCTAGCATGTATCAGCAGCACAAAGCACTTGGTGTACAGAGTGCCTTACAGTATTACTGCAGCCTGCCTGAACTACTCTTTGACAAAGAGTGTTTGTATTAAATCTAATATTAATCCTTTAGCCCTCAGCAGCCTGCTGAACTGACCTGTTTGATGAGCCCTGAAAAGGACTGTTGTGGGTTAATTAACCCCTGCCTTACCAAAAGCTAAATCAGTATTTCTCCAAGTTCTATCTCTCCAAGTTCTCTCTCTCTCACTACCAAATCGCATTTGAGGGCAGAACAGCAAGGGCTGTGTATATATGTTAGTGGGTCATGTGACTATGCCATCCAATCATTGTTATTCTCATTTCTTGCGATGCTACATACACCAAGGGGCTGTGGCAGGATTTGAACGCTCATCGAATATTTGTTGAATATTCGGCGTACGATTCAATAATATTCGATACGATCCAATACCTTACTATTCGATCAAATATCTATTTGATTGAACAGTATTCGCTCATCACTAATATATATATATATATATATATATATATATATATATACAGTATATATATATATATATATATATATATATATATATATATATTAAGGAAAGCTCTTTCATGTGAATAATTTGTTTAATAGGTCCTTGTCATAACATAAAACCCCCATTTCATGGTTCACCATGAAATCTGAACTGTGCTATCTTTGGATTGCCATAATCATTTGCAGTATAAAGAGGTTGTGCCACTATTCAATTGCTGTTTTGTATTCTATAGTCTCCAAAGACTATTTCCCTGAAAGTTCAGATCATCCTTTTTTTTCTTCCTTTTCTCATTCACTCTCTTCAACAGAAAATGATCCAATGGTTCTGCAAGGTTATTGTTAGGCATAAAATGCCCCTGGGTTTTGGTGCAATAAGAAGAGAAAATACATTTCTTCTATTCCAAGCACTTTAAGATGATTTGAATCCAAGTGGCTTCCTGCGATAAGTATGTTGGGTTCCCTTATGTTAATTATAGTATTTTAAATAAGGCTAATTTGACAGCCACCGGCACATTATATGCTAAATAGTTCATATACCATCTCTAAGAAAATGAAAGCTTTCCTCCTATGAATACCGTCTTATAGGACAATAATATGCTGAAGTCTTGGTCTGTTAGAAGATATTATACAATTACGTATCAGAGCCTTATTCACTGAAAATATTGTCAGTAGAACAAAATTAAAATCCTAAGAATAACCACTTTCATTGATTGAACAAAATGCAATTTGGCAGGATTCATGTCTTTAATCCATTCTGATTCCAAATTAGTCATTCAGTCAACAAACTATTCATATAATATGAGAGTATTTTATATTATTATAGGAACACAAGTAGCAGCGACTATAATACTTTAATGGTTTGGAATGTTATATTCTGGAAGTCAATGTCTAAGTGTAGAGGTGAGTGAATCTCCTGAGATGTTAGATTACATTCAGAGACAGATCCTGATTAGGGTTTAGACGTATTCCATTACCCTTACTATTGCTCATGTTCAGTATGTACAGGAGTACAGGAGAAGAGTGTGGCATCCAGAGAATGTAGTAAGTAGAGGCAGCTCACCTCTGGGCGGCACAGTGCAGTGACCCAAATAATCCAAGACTAACGACAATAAAGTTTCGATTTTTTTTGTGAAGGTTGAATCAGATTTTGAATCAATTTGCTCTTCTTTACCTAAGTCTTAGTCATGACAATATCCCAGCTGGGAAACCCTGTAATTACCTGTAATCTCTAGGAGAACCATGTACATAATGTGCAAGGCCCTAAAAGACAGGGGAAACAAAATATTGCATGATGCCCATTGAAATCAATGAGCTGCCTATGTACTGTGTAGATAAGTTGGGACATCGGGAGAGACAAATGTTTTCTATAGCCATTGTAAGCTCTAGCTTATTAATAGAGGTTATAAATTACCCCTCCATGCTTAATAAACTTGAATACTCTTATAAGATATTTGAAATGTAGCTGAAAGTATAGCTGTCACTTGAGCATGACAATTGACGTGTAGCAAGCAGTCAAACGTTTTGATCTGTTGGGTTGTTCAAACCTCCCCCGATTGCTAGAACTAGCAGGGAGAAACACACTGAGTTGGTCTCTCTTTGCTCTCTGAATGCACAACCGAGAGCCACAGGCTCCCATTAGGTGCTTGCCTTTTAGCACACACTTCTGGCATGTTCCAGCAGTTAGTCTGAGCACTCAGACCCCGACCAACCAAAAGATCCTTTAAATATGTAGATGCTGTCTACAGCCTAAAAGGTAATCTGATTTTGCTTCCCAAAATTACTGCAATGTTATTTCATAGATTTTTTTTCTCCCCACACTCATTTTACTTCTCACTCACCTAAACAAGAGTTAAGGACCATTTCGCCAGCATTCAATGGAAATATTGGGGAATTTTACCCCAGAAGGTAAACCTGTCCCTTGGCTATGTTCCCACAGCGTAAGAGACCGGCCGTTCCGTGACCTGGCCGGGTCATGGAACGGCTGGTCTCTGAAAAGATCATCCCTTCCAGTACTGCAGTACCAGCCGGATGATCTTTCGGACCGCAGAGTTCTGATTCAGGCGCATCTGCACGCGCCTGCATCAAGACACTCCACTGCACACTATGGAGCAAGCGTCCGGATGCGCTCGCTCCACCGTGTACACTGACAGGTTTTCTGCGGCCCCTATTCCCTGAATAGTGGCCTCAGAAAACTGACATGTCAGTTGTTTGCGGCGCTGCAAGAGATACTATGTGTATACGCTCTGGCCGGGATCCCATAGAGGAATAGGCAACGGATGTTTTCGTGATGATTACAACAACGGCCGTAATTTTACGAAAACATACGCTGTGTGAACATAGGCTAACTCTGATTAGTGGAATACACACTCATACACAGCTCTCATCAGGTTCCGCTGTCCTTGGTGCTGAAATGAAAACTACCACAAGGACATTGTGCTATTTGCATTCATTACATAAAACATGAATATACTGACATTGTCATAATATAGTACTGTAAATACCTGCTAACTCCCAGCTTACACATTCCTTTCCCAGTGGGAAGTCCCAGACAAACAAGGATATAGTTCCTGGAGAGTAAGAAAGGGACTATAAAAAATAAAAATTGTAAAAGCTGGCAATTAAAATATTCTAAATATAATGTACTATTTTACATATATTGACTCATTACATCTATGTTCTGGTGCAATGCTCAGCGCAGCAATGCTCACCACCACTAAGGAGTTCACTGTGGGTCCATGATAACATTTGGCATTGCCTGGTGTATGGAAACCATGTCTCCTGGAGTCCAACGATACTGACAGGGTTTGGCGGGATCACTGTGCTCAATAACCTGACAGCCTGTAACACATATAAGAAAAATGCACACATATTTACAGAAGGGGGGGGGGATATGTTGGTTACATCCCTTATAATGTAACGTTGGCCATTACTTATTTCTAGTTATGTTTGCTGAAGATGTAGACATCATAGAGCCAGGGAGGAGTTCATGAAGATAAACCTCCCCTGACTGTGAAGCAGAAGGGGAGAGTGAAGGAGTTCATAACATTACATGTGGTGTCCTTTACTTCTGGGAGGGGTAAAGAGCTCATTACCACATGACTAGAGTATAAGAAATGACATCTCGTTCAAGCTTTTAGAGCTACTTGTTAAGGAACAGATAAGTAATTGCTAAGTCTTAATGCTATTTGACTAGTTAGAGACAAATTTTATAATTTTCAAACAGTATTAGAAGCCTTCAAATCTATTCATTCCAACATTTAAAAAAAAAAAAATCCTGTCTTTATAATCCTGTTCTTTTTCTTTCAGCACACCAAATGTACTGTAGGTGTAGCTTCAGAATATGCTGTCAGGTGATATGCTTTATGATTTCATTACACATTTAACCTCATCTTCCAGAGATTCCTCTGTTTGTTTTCTATAGTAATATCAGGAGTTCTGGATAGATTGAAGACAGCAGTGTGGCATAGTAATCGGGTCGCTGGAGATGCATTGTGGCATTTTAATTGCCATTAAAATAATTACTCCATCGGGAAATAGATGTGGATTGCAAATGTTTTGATTAGCATTGTTGTAATTTTGCCATTAATATTATGACAGAACTAAAACAGAGTAAATAGAATGAAAAATATAAAAAAAGGAAGAAAAATAATTGTCATTCCTTAACATAACACCTATGTGGCTCTAGGCCTTAAATATTGGGTTGGTTGCTAGATTTTACTTAAGCTTTACTTAAAATATATATGGACAACCAAGATATTTAATAAATCTAGCACAAAAGCCGCTCATTGAGAACGTTGAGCTCTGAATGTCACTCTAGCAGAATAGGGATAGATAAGGAAGACAAGTGATGGCTGTGGCACTTAAAAACCTTGGCCCCACCTCTTGGACACTTGTTCTTACTAAAAAGTATTGATTTATAAGGCTTCTGTAGAGCAAGAACTATGAGTTGACAGATTCCCTTTATTTACATCAAAGACATATTAACATACCAATCTATAGCTGTCTATACACCTTAGATATCTATCATCTGAGCTCTTGTTTGGCCAACAGCTATTCCTCCCACCACATGCACGCTTGGTGAGAATGTGTATGTTATCAATATGTCAGACTTTAGGCTGTGGTTTATCATACGAATGGGCATGTTGAACTCCAACATGCCTTATACTTCATTACCTGACATCTGCTATTGGAGGAACATTGGGACATCCCAATACACAGTCCTCTAACAGGGATGGACAACTTAAGGTTGGATTAGCGATAATTAAACTAATGATGGTACATTTATTAGACTTTCCCATCCAGAAAACCAGACAGATTAAAAAAGAAATCACTATATCTAAGGTTTAATGAGATTGTGAGGATCCTAAGTAACTATAAATAGAAATAAAGTAGTAAACACTGTGTAAGCCTCCACATTCGTTGGATATTAAATGACATGTTTATTGGTTTCTGTCCTCTCCTCGGGCACATTCAATATCACCCTTTTATTTAATGCTATAAGCGGAATTGCTGCATGACATCCTATAAGGATAAGATGGCAGAAACTGATTGCAGACATCAATCACTGCCTGTGTTGCATTTCCATTGACAAGTAGATGTTAGTCATATTAGTGATGGTTGGTATTCTAGTGTCAAGAATTCATGTAAACATGGTAAGTCGGGTAGAAAAAGTCTGAGAAGTCAGACACATTGTATGCATTGTAAACTAATGAGCACAAAAATGAACACTGATAAAACTCAACAATGCAAACTCTAGGAAGTCCACAAAAAGTAAGTATAATGAGATTTATGAGTTAAGTGAAGCATGTTGAACCTCACTTGGGTGGATTGCACCTGTAAGGGGATAGTGCCATCTTGAAAAATTATTCTGTGGATAGGGATTGGTGGGGGTCTGACAACATTCACAAGAACGGGGCAAACTTGTCCCCACTATGAATAGATCGCACTATGTGTGCACCTTCAGCATTAAATTGATTCTTTATGGGGCTTCTGAGCATTGTTGATCTCAGTGCTCAGCATTGTTAGGAAGCTCCATAGAGAATTTATTGAACCACAGCCTCTGTCCCCTTTTTGGTGAAAATGTTTCCTCGTTTTTGTGACCGTTTAGGGTTTTGAAGTTGAACACTTAAAAATTTTATAAGTGCAAAACAGACTCAGTCGCTTTGTGGTGTTGCTGTTATTATTAGAGATGAGCGAACCGGGTTTGAGTCCATCCAAACCCGAACTTTTGGCATTTGATTAGCGGTGGCTGCTGAAGTTGGATAAAGCTCTAAGGTTGTCTGGAAAACATGGATATAGCCAATGACTATATCCATGTTTTCCACATAGCCTTAGGGCTTTATCCAACTTCAGCAGCCACCGCTAATCAAATGCCAAAAGTTCGGGTTCGGATCGACTCGAGCATGCTCAAGGTTCACTCACCTCTAGTTATTATGCTTTATGTTGTGTTTTACCAATGGAATTTATCAGTCACCAAATACTGGCAAATATCTCATTGATTTGATGGCTATAGTTGGTGAAGCTAATTCCTATATCCTAGATGCTACAACAGTAATCATTCTGCACTTCAAATACAAATTGAGTCACTGTGGGTTTTTGCGTGGGTGGATAAAGCTAAGCATGAATGGATTATATGTAAACTTTATTTTTCATGTACTTCTATATGGCATCATCTGTGCAAAATAACAATGCCCATATAGTACAATGAATAAGTGTTTTCTAGTTCTGGTCTGCATGTTAAATTGTAAAGGGAAAAAAAAATATTAAATGAATTAGTGTAATTTTACCCAGATTCCACCAGGTGCTGCCAAAGAACATTTTGCTTAAGAGAGTTTAACGTAGAAGAAACAAGATGCAATTAACATCTATGAATTTGTAAGTGCATAATTAAAACTGAAATGAGATGTTTGTTTATCTTTATATACCTTTGATGTCACAAGGGAAAAGTACATGGAAAGCTCCGTTTTTTTTAACCACAATCCCGTACATAACATCGAATGTAACAGATTTCTAGAAGTAATGTCTCTGTGTTTTTAAATTAAATAATAAATAACTAAATGCATGTATAGATAGACAGATAGATAGCTTTTCTCCTTTGTTGCTGTTCTTTTTTTTTTTTTTTAAAGAATCAAACTTAAAGGAGAAGTCCTGCGAAAGTAAAAACTCACAGACAAAATTTACAAAGAATGTATACTTACCCGCCCCAGGCCCCTAGCACCACTCACCACTTATGGCCAGCCGCCATGTCATCCTCCCCCTTCTTTCTGGTACTACATGGTGCTGCTCCTGATGCTGCAACATCACTTTTAGATTGCCAGTCAGTGACTACAGCGTTGTGTCCCACCCCAGTCAATGAATTACTGAGCGGGCCGGGTATGTGATATTGCAGCAGCAGAAGCTGCAGGAGGCCAGCGTCTGTCAGAGATCGGTAAGGCAGTGTTAAGGCGGCAGCAGCGACTTTGCAACAAGTACACCTTAACGGGTTATCAAGGCTCAGAATAAAATATCTGCTTTTCTCCAGAAACAGCACCACTTTTATCCTATGTTTTGGTGTGAACTGCAGCTCTGTTCTATTGAAGTGAATGGAGCAGATGTGTAATGCAATACACAACCTGAGGACGACAGTGGTGCTGTTTTTTCAAGAAAGTAACAGTGTGTTTTCTAACAGTGGCTAACCTCTGTAGTTGCCAGTCACTACTGTGGCCAATGCAGTGCAGCAGTTATGAGCTATGGTAGCTGCAGGGGAACAGGAATTACAGTACTGGTGAGTATGGTTTCTTTTTTATTTTTAAGTCCACTCTAAGACATTTAGTATTTACTAAATACCCGTTTAAGGCTTTTTATAGCCAAGAAGACCAGATTTTAAGCTCCCTATATCTATTTCCATCAAACAGCTTAGCTATATTAGGCATTTTTGTTGACAAGGAATCTATCAATTTGCCACTCAGTGATATAGACTTCTCAGGAAAATATTGTCCCTGTTCTCCCCTATTGCTTCCTGCATTCACCCAGTTGTCTCCACACCTCTCCTTTCCTTCACTTACCTCTCTCTTCTCTCCTCTCTACACTGTCCCTTTTCCTTTCCCCCTTCTCCCTCTCCCCGACTCTTCTCCTTTCCTCTCCTTTCTTTTCTCATTTCTTCCCTTTACATGTTCACTTCTCTCTTTTTTCTCCCCTTTCCTATTCTGTTTTTCTCCCCACTTCCATACTCTTTTTTGTCTTTTCCTCAATTCTCCTCTTCTCTCCACTCAGTGTCTTTTTTTTTTATTTTATTTTTTTTATAGCCACTTTGTAGGATTTTATATAGTATAGTTCTTTTACATTGCATTAGGTGTCTGCTCTAGGGCAGCCTGGAAGTTAAAATAAATTAAGACATTTAAGCTTTTAAGCTTTGAGTGTAGATTTTAAGATACTATTGATAAAGTAGAGAAAATTTGGCTTGAGCTCCACCAGTTCAGGAAGGTAAACTAATATGAATATGTCTCGCTGTATTACTAAAAGTCACTTTAGTTCACAGTTAACAATGCACAGTGAGATATTTTCATGACAGCATTTCTCTCACATATTAAGGCAACATACATATCAGTTACCGCCACTGGAGAGACAGCACTTTGGTTATTTGCGACCTGACTTGCTAATGTTATGTTTCTAATATTTAACAGCAGAGGTTCATTTCTATATTGACATAATTGGATTGTTGCAGAAAATTTCAGACACTAGAGCCAGATCACCTGCACTGAACCGGCAATTTGTATCTTTTCATTCTAGGAAGAAAGCAATTTGATTGATTGGTTATTCATATAGTTTGGATCACACTAAGCTAGGCAAACGTTTGAACTTACAGTAAGAGGGTTGATGCTGAGATTGTAATCACTGCAGTCAACAATCTATTAAATATGAAGGCTCTGCAATTTTAATAGATTGGTAGCTCATGAAATGTTAGTTAAATAAGCCTCTGTAATTATGGGAATTCTGGAATTGCTAATCATAGTATATTAAATGAGAGCTGACAGAATTTGAAAATAAGCATGAATTGTGTTGGCACGTAACAATTTATTATTTATTGTACATGCCAGGCATCATGACTTTTCCTAACAAAACACTAAAAAAATTTAAGTATTCTAGATATGCGTTTAGTCGTGATTAAACCTTTATCTGCCTAGGAGGGCTGTCACCATGCTGTCCAGAAGGGTTTTAGGGAAATGCTGATATATGTGTGAGCACATCCCACACCCACTGGGTCAACATGGTTTCTTGGCAGGGACTTGACATGAATTTTGTCACTTTGAAGCAGAAGCCTGGAAAACCATTTGTAAACTTCACAGACATCCTTTGGTGACGTGCCACCAGTTCTTAAAAATGCAGTTACATATAAGTCTAAGGCTATGTTTACACACAGTATAACAACGGCTGTTGGTTAGCAAGGGCCATTATTATACTGGTAGAGCACTGCCAGGTGTTAGCATGTTCCTGCAGTCATCAGAGCTCTGACAGCAGCAGGAACATTTCCAGGAATTATTTCTAGAGATGAGCGAACAGTTCGGACTTTTGGTCTGAAAGCAGTTCGCTCGATCGTGATGCCTGTGATCCCGAGTGAATAGTTGTGATCCCGGGAATCGATCTGGAATTCCCTGGAATACCCTGGCCGCATTTTCCCAGGATTGCAACTATGCACCCGGGATCACAGGCATCATGATCGAGCGCAGATGCCGTCGGACCAAAAGTCTGACGGTCCGCGCAACTCTGTTTATTTCCATACAGCCCAATTAGGATGTGTATGGAAATCATTTAAGTCTTGATTTTTATACACACCACGGATGAACAGACTGCATCCGTATATATGGAAGATTAATTGACATGATTCTTCTTTTGCATGGTTGCACCGAATAACATCCGTTGTCGGTGCAGCTTGTGCATGGAAAGAGAAGCATTGCATGGACTTCAATGCAATGCTGCCCAGGCTGAAAATAATGGCCGCTGTTTTCATTGAAAACAGCGGACGGTCCTTTATAAAATACTATGTTGTGTAAACATGGCCTAAAACTCATTGGGAAGGAAGGTGGATACTCATCCAGGGGTGCAGCTAGAGATAACTGTGGGGTGAGCACCATCAAGACGTTGGGCCGTAGCTGGGTTATTTAAACACAGGACTGTTGAATAAAACTAAAACCTTGCTCAGTATTAAGAAAAACCTAGCTTTATTTATAGATGCTATATTGGATATGGGGTATATTGCTTGACCAGATATTGTTGATGTCTATATTTCCATTCGGTAGCCATTGAACTTCCAAACGATAATGCAGGTAAATTGATTACTGAGATGTTTCTGACTGTATAGGATCATATATCACAACACATATATAGACATTCGAAAAACACTATTCATCCTTTCAGTCCTATGAAGTAGCTGTATTACTCATGTCAAGACAGATTGGATATTTAATGACTTTATATAAAATAAAAAGATAGCTTTCCTTTCAAGATCTTAACATATAAAAGTGAATTAGAACCAACATATATCCAAGCTCGTAAATAAAGGGGTTGTCAACCCTTGAAAATCTCATCCCGCATTGGTGCATTCTGTTCTATTTAAATGACTAAAGGTGATTTTGCTTGTAGTCTGCATTAGTATAGGAGAAAATTGGCAACCACAGTTGCACTTGCATATAGAAGCGGAAGCTGGTGGAGAATGTATAATATATAGATGTTAATATATTGCAGGAGACTTATAAACTGTCTTAGATTTGTGTTCTGTCTCCTTGAAGATTTACTTTCAGGAAAGAAGAGTGTTTCAAGTACTTACTGCTGTTCTTCCGTATAATATAGCAGGGCATTTGCTGCTGAGTGTCTCTGCTGTGCCTCAATAAAACTCTAAGCCATCTCTAAGGAAGTAGACAAGCAGACTTCTATTTGCTAAAACAGACACAGCTGCTTGTGTAAATATGAAAGGGAAATTCAGTTTTATCAACCCAGTCAAATGTAATCATGGCATAAAATCTTCAAATCCTTTACAGACACACTGTATAGATTATATTTCACAAATCTAAATCTAGACATGGTAGTGGCTGATTTGGCAAAATGCAATTTGCAAGTTCGAGGCTATATGAAAAAACACAAGTGCTATCGGAAAATACTGACAAATAGGAAAGCTTCATGGAAGTTACAATCTTTACATCTTTCCCTGCTGTCTGTGTGTTCCATTGGCAACTTGAAGTGAATGTACCTTCAGTACAGGGATGCCGGTTCTATGGTCCTTCCTTTAAACCGTGGCCTGGTTCCCACGTACGTTGCCATTCTATTCCCGGGCACCGGCCCGCCCCCAGTGTGAGAAAATCTCCACCCCTCTATGATGCAGCACCATTAGAATTAATGGAGCCGCATCATATGGGGGTGGGGGTTTCCTCCCACTGGGGGTGGGCCGCCCGCCTCCTGTACTTCACCCAGAACCGGTACCTGGGAATAGAAAGGTGCTGTACGTGGGAACCGGGGTGCGGTTCAAAAAAACTACTGCAGCACCGGTTTCCCTGTGCTGGCGCCAATCTAATTATGTAAAACGTTCACTTTAAGGGACCCACTTGGGGCCAATAAACTTTTTTTTATGTGCTTCCTGACCTAAGTCAATTACATATTACTGCTACTTAATAAAATGTTCCATCATGTTGAAGGAGGTGGTCTTGAAAACAGGATGGAATGGCAACCTAGGACAATCTAAATTCAACCAATGACTATTCATGAAGTCGCCAATCAGCTAGTCAACATGTCAACAGGAGAAATTATATAATATTTAGTCAACTGGCTAAATGGGAAGTATAAAGACTTCTTAGACAATGCGATATTGCACAATATTAATCTTCTATGATTAGTTTTGCCTAGAATTGAGAATTTCAACATTTGTGGTTGTTTTCCCTTTCATCCAGTAATTTACAGGATTTTTTTCATGCATTTTCAGAAAGACATAACCAGCTTTTGATGATGTTTTTGAGTGCTTTTTTTTTAATCCGCCATAGGCAGCAGTTGGACTAATGCTATATAACATACTCCAAATGCCATGAGAAGTGCATTATCCTGTAAATGTTAGATTAGATCAAAATTACATCCTGATAAGCATAATCGAGATGCTGTGATCAGGTGCTCAGAGCCAAAGAACCTCACAGCTATGCAGCTATTCCAATCAAAGGTAGATTGAGCAGTTTCTCTGATGTGGTCTTATCAGTCTCAGTTTAATGTAAATCCTGTTACAGCAGCTTTGTCCGATGTGCCTGTAGCTTTGTTCTGAACCTTTCAGTAACAGCTCATTGAAGCAGAAACAGCTTTGTGAATTGATATTATAAGCCTGCTTGTTTTATTCATTGTTGAGGCAACAGTATATAACAAAAAAATATCTGTTTTAGTTGATAGAAGACTACATTTCCTATTTTGGCAAGAGAAAAAAAAACGTGCAATTGCCCTCTTTAAATAAAAAGACTGTGGTATAAAAAAGAGGAGTAGACAGTCATATGTACTATACTACATAGTCCTTATACCCAAAATGAAACAGCTTGTTGGCCAGCATGGTGGCTTAGTGGTGAGCAGTGTTTTCTTGTAGCACCACGTGGAGTTTGTATGTTTTCCTAATGTTGTATAGGTTTCCATTGAGGTATCCAGTTTACGCCCGATTGTTTGGGACCAGGACTAATGTGACAAGCTCTGTGCTTAATAAATAAATAAAATTAAAATATTGAGAATGATCCTTCTGCTTCTTTGTTAATGTTTTAAACATAGGTAGGGGTATAAAGCTTGGAATTCTACCCAAGCCCTATTATAAATACAGTAGCATGTGATAGGTCGATGGCTCTGTTCAAGATTTTACACTAGAATTTCAAGATATATCTGTCTAAAGAGAGATAAGGAGACATTTTCAGATTGAGCAACATCATGAAAGGAAATCTTAGATGATCCTAACCTCCAGATAGAGTCTAATAAAGACCTCAATCTCCTCTCACTGCTGGCTCTTTTACGTAAGTGTAGGGGGCGCAGGGGGGGGGAGGGGCAGTGAGCTGCAGGTATGGCTCTAAAGATCGACGGGGGAGCCCATAGGACATATCGGCGGTCTACTGCTGCCACTCCTATTCCCCGGAGCAAAGGCTACCAGACCGTCGTTTTCATTGACTTTTTTTCAACATG
The DNA here is from genome assembly GCF_027789765.1 of Dendropsophus ebraccatus. Classification (NCBI taxonomy): domain Eukaryota; kingdom Metazoa; phylum Chordata; class Amphibia; order Anura; family Hylidae; genus Dendropsophus; species Dendropsophus ebraccatus. Next base: position 76,114,497 of record NC_091462.1, read on the forward strand.
TTGAATGACAAGGATCAGCCAACATTGTGCATGTCAGCTGATCATTGCCTTTTAATATTATTACATCAAGCGATTATCGGCCATAATGGCCAATTATCGGCCAAATACGGACAATAATTGATTGGTGTAATAGGGCCTTAAGGCAGAAGACAGTAAATCTGAAGTTGTTGGCTGATCATTGCCTCATTGCGATCATTAACATTTACACGAAGCGATTTTCGGCCATAATGGCCAATTATCGGCCAAATACAGACAATAATCGATTGGTGTAATAGGGCCTTAAGGCAGGAGACAGTAAAGCTGAGGCTGTCTTTATTACATCTGCTTGCTGCATCATTCTAAAATGTAACTTTTACTAATATATAAATAAAGGGCATTCAGTGCACGGGGGGAAGCCCTTAACACGTAGTGCACGGAGACGCTCTCCCAATACCTCCTGTAGAAGGTTTACTGTGGAATATTTATCCAATGCTCACTGGCAATATATACTAAAGAGGGTTGTAAGAATCTAAATTAGTAGGCTTGATGGTTTTAATGTATATAGAATGGCATCTAAATGAGATCATGGTTAAACAGACATTATCTTCCTATCTGTGGCCACCTTTAGATTTGCACATCACCCTATCTTTGTCTTCTCATGTGCCAATGCACATTACATAAATGTCAGCAACCAATGCTGCAAGCATCTGTCACGGCTTTTCTTGCTCTCCCCTACTGAATAAACATGCGCACTAGGCTTGGCCGAGCCCTGAAGGCATGTTTATGGGGAGGTCGGGTGCTAGCTATCTTACACATACAGTCAGCTTTGTGTGCATATCATGCCCTCACAGTTTTTTTAATACAATTTTTCTTAGAGCAGAAATCTTTTCATATTTCTTTTTCCAGCCATGACATATCCCAGTGATCTTTCTTTCTTGTTTTTATCCTTTTCCACTGAAATCATTGCCAGGCGAAGGCTATGTTTCCTGGAAAGAAACAGGGGTGTTTTCTGGCTTTACAGTAAAGCCATTCAGCTAATCAAAGCTTAGTGAATCCCTCAGATAGTAATAGATAGTAATTCTTAACCATAAGACTTGGGTCAAAAATGATAAGTTAAAAGTCAATGTAGGAAAAACACATCCATCTAACCTGGATTGCAGCCAGAGCTGATGCAAAACCTTTTATGAATCACATTGTGTTTCAATTAAGGGAATTAACTCAGTTTTTGACCATAGAAAATGTTTTATGTGTGCTTATTATGATGATTCCTATTGTTCATGGCTGGAATACAATGAAGACATTAATTAAATAAGCCTATGATGCTCAAAGGCATTTAACCATTACTTAAATTATGTTACATGACTAATGTATTCCTGTTCTCTATATTCTCTCATTCAGTAGTTTGATTTCTGTGTGACACCTAATGGAACATTTTGCAATACAACTTAATTTTATTTCGGTCTTCACATATTTTCCTGTTAGCATTCATCTTATTATTAAATGACTTAATACAGAACTCTTCTACCGAGGGTCAGTCAAACCGTATAAAAAAGCTTATCTAAAATATATCTGCAAGCTCACTACAGTAATGTGACAAAGTGATTCATATAACTTAATAAATGCATAAGCATGGCGGCTGTATTTATTATATACTTATGCCTCTGTATGTATATGTCCTTTGTAATGGCCAGTTTCTGGTATTACAGCTCATCCTCATTCAAGAAAATTCAAATAAATGGTGTATAGAAAAATGGGCAGTAAAGGCTAAACTGAAGCCTTACTAACTAGCAGTGAGATACATACAGTCACATATAGAAGTTGTCTTAGTATGGACACAACTCTATTGCATAACACTGGTTTTTAGATCATGGCACAGTGCAGTTGGGGTATGGAAGCCTAGTGTCAGGAGCTGGCGGCAGCTGCAGCACTCGTCCTGAGCCAATAATCATCTTGCACTTGATTCTTGACTGACAGGTTTTTCCTGCCAGTCAGATTTGGTTCTGGAGGAGGGGCTGTAATCCCTGCTCCAATCTCGCTCTAGGGTCTTCAGCCCCTACATAACAACTATCCCCAACATGTTCTAGTTGGCTGCTATACTCTTCATTTGTAGTTACTAAGCTAGCTATCTCTTGCTATTTACTTTGTCTGATAGCTTGTAACTAGACCTTGGCTCTCTTTCCTCTGACTCTCCCTCTGACCACTTACTTTGTACTTCATTGACCGATAGTTATTGACCTGACTCGCTGACCTCTGTGTATTTAGTTTGTCTTCTCTGTGTCTTGTGTTTGCAATGTATTCAGAGCAGTTGCACCCTCCAGGTTGGGCCTGGCCTGTTAAAGAGTCTGGTTCCCCAAAAGGCAGGGACAGTTTAATGGGAGTAGTGTCAGGGATTCCCATACTGTGTATTCTGTGTGTCCCTGACCTGTTCCTCACACAAAGCCTTGGTTGCCAATGAGGGGTAGGGTGGAAATGTCTAAATCAGAGGCAGTTTTTTAACAACAACAACAAAAACTACTAAAAAGTGCAGTAGGCTACATTCACACACAACGTCAAAAAAAGAGTAAAGGCGCCAGATTTTTCAATTTAAAAAGATGTAGCCAATGGGGAGATGGACATCCAATGCACAGTGTATAAAATGACGTATTTTACCTGCGCAGGTGTCAAAATAATGATCATGACAATTATTTTCGGACATTATTTTTAGTTGTTTTTTTTTACCATGCTTTCTCCGTTTTTACTATTAAATTCAATTGATGTTTCAATAAAAGACACACCCAAAGGCCAATTGGTAAACCCAAACTAGAATAATGTACCAACAGCCGTCCCCTTTCATTTGCAAAGAGGAAAAGATTGGGTGGGAATATCCCTTTGAATGCATTTGCAATTTTAATAAATTTCCATTAGTTTGGTACACATAACCATCTACCATGCTCAAGAATGCACATTTCAGACATTCTGACATTATATATTTCATAGACAATTAATAATATTACTGGGAAAGTTATAGAAAAGTTTTAAGATGAAACTTTGTAACCGAATTTCATGAAATCCCTTAAACCATTAAGTGAATGATTGATCCCTTTTTAACAATATTCATATAAATGTAGATGTGTTATTTATCAAAGGAACAGAGCTAAAACTGTCATTGGTGGGTGTACAATTTTGGCTGCTTCGACCCTCGAGGCTGGAGTAGACAAACTGGTCTCTGTTGGATGTTTGCTGCACAGCTAGATCTGCACCTTCAAAGGGAAAATAGCAACATATCCACATTGCTGCTGTATTCCCCTATGTGCTCAGGATGCATTCATTGGAGACCAGGATGTTTACTTCGGCCCCAAGGGAGGATGTGGATGAAAGTGAAGAAATCCTTCACACAAAATGCCTGAGACAGTAAACCGAAACCTTCACTAGTTCAGATATGCAATGAAAAGTTGAAACCCAAGTATCACTAAATATCTATATAAGTATAGATTTCTTATCTTGTATAATTTAGCATTAATCTTTTCATCATCATATGATTCACTACTGATATTAATACCAGGATGACCTTATGACCCTCATGACAATAATTACACTTTCATGTAGATTTGGCTATGAATAATGCTGGGATTCAATTTTGATTTCACCACTTTACATTGAAGGGAGGAAATTCTGCTGTAAAAATCTGCAGTATTTCAGCAGCTGAAAGACCGTCATGTACATAAAATGCACCTTGTCTGAACAGGAGGCCCTATTATACGGAACAATAAGGAGGCTGATTCAACAGATTATCACTCCATGTAATAAAGAAGAGATCATTGGCTGATCATTGTCTTTTAAACATGCTTAAAAATCATCGGTGGCACGTCACTATGTGTAGTGGTGCGTGGCTGATGACTGTGTAATAATAATAAAAATTATACTAACCTATTCTCCCATGATTTTTCTGGCCAGAGCCGTGTTTCCCATTGGGCAGGGTACACGGCTGCCTTAGGGCCCATGACTCATAGGGAGCCACTCTGCACTCTGAACTGACTGTAAAACACAGACAAAGGAGCGATGACCAATTTGCTCCTCTGTCCGTCAATGTCATTCTCTCTTGTTAGAATGGGGCCATGGACTGCACTGCAAGGAGCTGTTTGCCTCCCCGCCCCCACCAAACTTATTAGCGGGTGTGCTGCATTTCACAAATCCTTATGATGAGAGGCCAATGGATCCACACACTGCATTACATCATCACAATCATTGTGCGTGTTTGCGCTGGGAGGGGCCTCAAAAGCAGTGAGAGAGTAAAATCCTGGTGTGTCATGTTTATTTGTATGTGTATTTTTTATTGTAAGTGGTTTGTATTGGCTTCGTTTGTGGCTGGGGAGGCGGTGCAAGGTTGGCATGGGGTTGAGTCCCTGTCTCTTCAATGACAGTCCGCTCAGCCAATCACTGGCCTCACTGTCTCATCTCGGCCAGTAATTGGCTAAGCAGCCTGTCACTGAAGAGACAGGGCCAGAAGTGTCAGTGGTAAGCAGTAAAAAAAAATAGGCAGAAAGCTGCAGGACACTGATGGAATTATGAGTAATAGGTAAGTATGAACTTTATTATTTTTTATTTTAAAAGCAAGGGCTGCACAAACATTGTTAATGACAATTATTGAGCTATATAAAGGGTTATTAAGTGAGCACTGATCTAGCAGATTGGCGCTCTCTTAAAAAAGTCAGGCCATCTAATTAGATGGCCCATATAGGACGTTCACTCAGCTTTTCTACTTCATAGCAAATCCACAAGTCATAGAAATGAAACAAAAGAGGATTTTTCAATGAATAACAAATGATGAAATCAACTAATGGAAACACTGAAAAGGGAAAGGCTTACAGATGTAAAAAAATATCCATATAAAATACAGTACAGAGTGTGATAAAAGATGTTAGTTGTTCCCGGGTAGCTATGTCTACAATTTAGAGCAATTATAAACAAATTGGGTAAAATCATAAAAGCAAAACATACAGGTAGGGCAAAGAAGACATCTAAACAGAAAACTAGAAGCAATACATCTTAAAAAAAAAAAAAAAAAAAAAAAGAAAAGAACATGGGCAACCAAAAGAACGATAGAAACAGAAGTCAATGTTAGTGACAGAACTGAATGGAAAAGCCAAATAAAAACCAGCAATAGCATCTAAACGGAAGAAAACAAGGTTACTGTGCAGTAAAGAAACCCAATCATGAAGCATTTGTCTGACGCAGTTCTAGTGAAAAATATAAAGATGATGCCTGAAGAAACAATCATATTTCCCCACTGTTGATGATATGGGGTTGCCTGAGAAGTAAAGGCCCAGGGGAAATACTGCCATTACTCCAACACTTAATGCACAGGTACACATAGAAATATCGTACACTGTTCTAATTCCATCAATAGAAAATAGGTTTGGTAGTGATGAAGTCATTCTTCAGGAAGATATGTATCTTGCCACAGAGCAAAGATTGTTCAAGCTTTTCTTCAGTAAAAGCATATAAACTTAGTGACATTGTGTCCCATCTTAGAATTCCGTATTTGCTACAAAGTAAAGAAAAAGATGGTGGATGTACTGTAAGTACAGCGATTCCAAAAATGTTGCTCATGGTTGGAGATGAACAGGGAATTCTCTGTATGTCTAGACATAATCAGGAGTGGAACTGACAGGGCAAAATTATAATGGAAAGATTTGCAAAGTTAAAAAAAACTATGGGGGAGATTTATCAAAGGGTGTAAAATTTAGACTGGTGCAAACTGGCTACAACAACCAATCACAGCTCAGCTTCCAGCTCTGGTGAAAGGAAAGAGGAGCTATAATTGTGACATTGTGTGAAGATTAAGCTTAAAGGTAACTTCATTTACGACTGACTTAAAGTATGACATGTGGTGCAAAATCTAGGAAAATAAACCTCCAAACAACCTGCAGTTGTTTGTGTTCCCCACGGTCCAATGAGACCGCTAGGAGTAAAGGGGGATGTTAGGAGCACTGACCGCCCCCATAGCGCCGATACGCACCTGGCCGGCTTGGCCCTTTTTAATGATTAAGAATTGAGTGGGAGGAGGGGGGTAAATTGGTGCTATGGGTGTGAGCAGTGCCGCTAACAGCCCCCCAGTGCCCTTAACGATCTCACCGGACCGTGCGGAACATGGTTAACTGCACCAGAATGGCGCTGAGGAGGAAGGTAAGAGACCTCCTCAGTATTTCCTGTGCGATAGGGACATATCAGCAGGTTACATTTTTCTAACCTGCTGATGATCCCCCTTTAAATCTGCACCTAGTCTCGGCTATTAAAAAAAAAAAGTTGTAAAAAATGCTTTTCAAAATGGTAAAGTAATAATAAAGCAACTGTTCTTTTAAGTGGAGAGATTTCTCACTACTCTATATTAGTTATAGTGTTGCTTTCTGTGTTCCAAGACATTTTGCTAAATATATCAATATTGCTAAAACCTCTTATTTAATGTAAGGTATACAGTGTGGCCAAAAAACTGTTGTAAAATAGAGTGTTAATTGTGAATTTATTGTGAATACCTATGTTCCTCAATACAGCATAGAACGGCATATTAGTATGGCTCTCAGCCACATCATGTCCACACCTCCACTGTACTGCAGCAATGTGTGAACCCAGTCTAAGGCAATACATGTTTTACTGCTTGAATATATCTCATTTTCAGATGATTTGATTCCATGTTGCTCTCCAGGGGAATGCTGATAGAAAGAAGCAAACCTTCAGAGAACTAGATCTGAAGTATACCTTTAAGCATGGATGTAGTACGACCTTTGCAAAAAAGTAACAAAAAGTTTTAATGTCTGCAATACAACTATATATTTAGATTTTCAAAGTGGGCTTTAGGGCACATTCATTTGCATTGGTGTGCTAGAAAATGAACTAAACAAGTGAAATTCATAACCATCCCTTCAATTCAATACAGTATGACCAGTAATCTGTCACTTTACCATAACTTTCAAAGCGTGCTTATGGCTAAGTTCCCAGTAGGTAAAAATAAAGACAAATAATGGCTGTTGTTGCAAAACAACATTTTCTGAAATATTCTGCCAAGTTTAACCCCCTCCCCTGCCATGCCCCATCTTGAATTGACAGAAAGATGAGGTTTTTTATGGTAATTTGTTCTTTATATAACAATAGTTTGCTATATTATATTATTTAATATAATAGTAATATTTATGAAGAGATATAATAGCAATTTAAGGAAAAGGTTAAAGTGACTCTGTACCCACAATCTGACCCTTCCAAACCACTTGTACCTTCGGATAGCTGCTTTTATTCTAAGAGCTGTCCTCGGGTCCATTCGGCAGGTGATGCAGTTATTGTCCTACAAAAAACGACTTTTAAACTTGCAGTCCCATGCCTGGCTGCCAGGGCTTAGAATATCTGTGCCTTAACTTTGCACCACCCCTCCATCCCTTCTCCCCACCCTCCTCATCCTTAGGAATGCCACTGGAACATTTTCTCCTGTTTGAACATTGCACAGGTGCCTTAATGATCCAGCCCATGTTCAGTATTCACAGAGCTGATGAAAAGGAGACAATCTGCCTGGAGCATTCCTAATGATGAAGAGGGCAGGAAGAAGAGACAGAGAGGGTGTGCCAACCTAATGCATACACAATCTAAGCCCCGGCCGGTGGGCACAGGGCTGCCAGTTTAAAAGTTGTTTTTTAGGACAATAACTGCATCACCTGCCGAATGGACCGCAGGACAGATCTTGGATTAAAAGCAGCTATGCGAAGGTACAAGCGGTATGGGGGGGGACAGATTGTGGGTACAGAGTCGCTTTAAATACCAGAGACACCACAGACAATATTGTTTAGAAACCATAACCTGGCTCTTATAAGTCAACTGGAAAGATTGATCTATATTTATCTGGAGTTGGAGATAATAGGTTTCTGTAATTCATAAAATGGATCTTTACCTTGTAGACAAAGCTATATTTGTATGTACTTCATAAATTGAAGTCATATTTCCTGAAGAGCAGGTTCTGGCTTTTCAAATATTCCAATTGTAATATTCTAGCAATATTTATAACTATGAAAATAAGACACCTTCTAATATCTAGTCATAAGGAGCATCACAAGTGCTTGGGTGGGGGAGATAAGGCAATGAACAATGTGTGTTTTAAAAAAATAAAAACATTTACAAGTAAAAATGTCAGTGACATGATCATAAGTCATTGCTTTTATAAGCTAGAACTGTTCTCCATCCGTTGGCATAGACTATACCCGAGGTGATACCTCTGCTGCAGGGTTAACTATCATTTTCTGCACTATTCTCAAAGTTATAACACCTCTAATTGCCTGTAGCTGCTGTTATTGATTTTTATTGCCTTTCACAGCCAAAAGACTCAAAAAAAATGAGTGTACTTCTCCTCCTTTCATTTGAAGTTGCAGCAAGTTTACACTTGTAGATCATGGTTCATTGCCTGTGACCTGTTCTTCTGCTTCATAAAAATTCATAAATTGTGTTGTATGTCGTTTACAGCGGGCCACAATAGGACTGAATTCATATAACCTTCCCTAGTGATGTTCAGCCGGTATGTTTGCTGCCGCTATATCGCCCACTGAGACCTTTTTGATGGTATAGCTGAAAAAAGCAATCAGTGTGCACAAATGTGAAGATATCTTCACTTAGTTCAACACAGAAGTGAATTCTAGCCCATTACACAGGGCTTGAACTTCAATAGTTTTATGGTAAGGTATTTTGATCTTGATCCATTAGATCTTCTCCTGTATTGTCTCATTTGAAGACTGAAGACAACCAAGTTGTAATGATTTCCACCTTTGCTTGTTCATTTATAAATATCGGGTTAGCTCAGCCAAACAAGAGTTATTTAACAGTTTTTTGCTGCCAGAAGAGTCAATGTCTCTCTGGGGAAAATTTGATTTTGTTATTTGCCCGAGGATATCACTACTGTAAGTGACCTGTACTGGTAACTACAAAGTTTTTAGAACTCTATGGAGAGAAATTAGTGAGCTAAATTATATTTCTCTCCTCTAGCTTTGGAAAATGGGACAGTGGGTATTTGGTAAATAGCCTTAGAAGGGGTTTAAAAAGACATACAGAAATACAGTGTGGTGTTTGAGGTGTAATGTTATTTGAGCACATTGTATTTAATATTTGTTGAATTATTAATCATTATAGAAAACACTTATTTGTGAGCAGTTATTTTTAAAGCAGGTAAAATGAAGTGTTTTGGGAGTTGTTGAGCCTATATATATTGAACCTTTACATATTCTGTCATTAACCCGCCCTCCCCAAGTGATGTTGTGGGTACTGTATAAAAATTGAACATTATGTATCAGGGATGTTTCAATTTTGTGTCCTTCCGATTTGATTTTAATTTGAAGATCAGCAAGTGTTTTGTAAAAATATTTACCCACTTTCCACTTCTGTCTGTTCCCTGGCCTGGAATCTTTCTTTTTGGGCTGTAGTGACCATTTAGTGACCGCTAAAGGCCACGGATGAAGATTTCAGTCTGGGCCTGAACACAGAAGCATGAAGCCGGTGAGCAAATTTAATGTACCAGGCAGAGGAGCAGGGACTCCTTTCATTTCGACAAGTGTCCCCACTTCCCTACAGTAAGAAGGGGGATACTCTGTAATATTGTCTACTGTAGGTGGTCAAGTTGTGTACAGTCAAATCCGAATTAAGTTTGACAACTGATTCTAGATGAACCTCACAAAATAAATAGAATTTTTCATTGTTAATTATTAGTATTAAAATTTAACCAGTTATTAGTCACAGTGGACCTTTAGGAAAAAATAAATTGGTCTGGGAGACTTGACCCAGCCATGTATTACATTGTGGATTTTGATGTTGTGCCAGGTAATGCTGCCTTTCTCTTGCAGTAACAGTGCCTATTTTTAGAGACAGGGTTGTCTTGTTGAGGCATACCCACTAATAACCTGCATAGAATAATTGGATCCCTTAATTAATACACTTAAGATAACAGGATGCTTTTGTCCATATTAGAGATGTGCGAATCTCGAGCACGATTGGGTTTACTCATTTCTAGCCCTTATGCATTCACTTATGAATTCAAGACTATTTTTCTTTTCTTCTTTACAAATGAAGAGTGTTTCTTTGAGTTTTTACTAGGCCGTTCTATATGATTACAAGTGGAATGTGTTTGATGTCAAATAGAGTACAATGTGCCACCATTATAATTGATATCACTACGATTCCTTGACTAGGAAGTAGAGATGTTCTGCATCTACCATCTTGAAGTTGAGTCATGTCAGTACTGAAAGAAATGAGCCAATATGACTTGGAGAAACATTGCTTAGAAAGTTAACAATCTCTCAGGGGTTTTAAGAAAAGGTGTAATGTGTAATAGAGTCCTAATTGTGTTGCCAGTAATATCTTGTCTTGTATATTATTTCCGCACAGTGGATTTTAGAGTGTGCAAGTTCTCTTTTCACTCAATAAAAACCTAATTTAGAATAAACCTTAGCTTATAAAAAAAGGAACAAGCAGGGGAATTAGGAGAAAATAAATTATTTTATTGGGGTTTTCTGCTTTAATTAGAAAAACTAACCACTGCCTGCTAGGATATAAAAGTAGTAAACTACACTGTACTCACCTTGCCTGTTCCCGCAACACTGCCTGGTCTTCCTCTGGTGTTTATTTTTTTTTTTTACTTACCTTGATAACTCACTGTCTCATCTTTTCTGATAACCTTACAAATTAACTATATCCACTCAGTGGGGCTACAGGACAGCATGTCACTAATGTAAATAGGCAGACCAGGGTTGGTGATGAAGTAGGTGAGTGAGTATTTTATTTTTAAAACAGCTTGGTTAATAATTACATTAAAGAAACCCTTTAAAATTAAAGTGTAGTTCATTTAAGTGTGTGTGGTTATTAGTTAACATTTTTAACATTTAGACATGTCATCGTTCAGTGACAATTTTCTAATTCTTCTTTCTATTGATTACTAATGTGCATGTAGGAATGGTGTTCCTTCCCTAATAATGTCAGTAGATACTTGTAAAAGTAACTCGACGCCCTTAAACAAAGTCAGTAATGCTGTCGAAATGTTGTATTACCAACTACACTTCAGCTTGTTGGGGCTTTTTCTAAGAATAAAATACACAGTGACATGTACAGGGCAGACCATCAAACCAAACAGAGAGCAAAACCTCAATACTTGCTTTCTTTTGTCGTGGTTACCATTGTGTTTCCTTGTGCCTGTCAAACAAGAGATCAAATAGGTGCAGAAAAACAGGAAGGATCCTATGTAGAACTTTTCAAGCACTGTTTTCCTGCTGATAGAAAGAAAGCTCTAGAATATTGAAGGATTTTTCTTTAGCTTTTGCCTAGTTCATAACATTCTCTTGCGTGAGTTGTTTCTCGTGTTCTTTTAGATGTCCCCTCAGTTACAGCTGTAATATAGAACCGTCAGAAATTGACTTATTTGATTCCCTTATATGTAAAGTATTTTACATTATTGAGTCTATGGTAAAGGAATTGGCACTTAGATGATTTAAGTGAATGGAAGAGACACGGTATGTCCTGTTCATACACTAGATATAATGTTGCAGAATGATTGTAGAGACTAACCATCCTGATGTTAATTATTTCTGAATATCCTTGCATCCTCCACATGTTATCAGGCACGGTGTCTCCTGCTTAGTATTCTGACGGGGTAATACTTGACCAGTGATGAGCTTTATTCACCAGTTTGTTAACCGAAATAGGAAGTGACAGACTTACTAAAAGAACATTTCAATGCCAAAAGGAAGATATTATTCCTTTTTCACATATTGCTTTGTGACTGATCATGGCAGACAGAGTACCTCCAGACAGACCAATGACTTATATTGATCCATGTCAGGTTAATTTGATCCATATACAATCCTTTATATACTGTAATATATCTTTCTGTAACAAAGTATTAAAGTGAACAGGATAGCCATGTCACAATGACAATGGGACAGTACAATAGTGAAATCCAAATCCAATGCCGAGCATTAACCCTGTAAAGACTGGACAACTTTGGCAACAAGTGATTTTTATTTTTTTTCTGATCAAAGCAATCCAAGAGATGAAACTTTTTTTTTCTTTTTCCATTGAAAAAGTTATATATATATTTCATTGGCCAATATGGTTACTGCTACACAGCTTCTGGTGATGCAGTCCATTTTTAAACCCCCACCTGGTTCCTGCCATCTGCGCTGGTTTCTTGATCGGGCCGATCTGTGTGCTGGAGGTTGCCTGGCGCATCTATATCCCCTCCCCTGGGTGACGCGATAAGACTAGATACTGAAAAAGGCATGTAAGCCAGGACAGAGGATATGGATGCACTGGGGGAGCTGGGCCTGCATCCAGTGCATAGAGTGGCTCTATTTGCATATACAGAAACTGTAGATGGCAGGAACCAGACGGCAGTTAAAATAATGGACAGCTCCACCCACTAGGTCAAATTAAAAAAAAATACATATATTTTGAGAAGTGCTACATTTAATTTAAAGAAAAAATAATTGCACTGTAAGCAACATGTCGTAACGTTCTTTTGTGTCTCTTTATGATGCTTCATGAAGCGAAAGTTTTGAGAGATTGGCCGCATCTTTTGGCAACAATCTATGATCCATAAATTATTATTTTGGCATACTTTTTCAGGGGAATGCAATACCTGTCAGGCCTTTGCTGCTATGAAAACCCACTGGTATATCATATTTATTTGGTGAAAAAACTATTATCAGAATGGCATCCCATCGGTCAGTCAAACTTCTTGGATGCCATGATCAATATTGATTATCTAAGGGATGAACAGCCATGATAAGAGGTAATTCTCATCCCAATCATTGAAGGGTGTCTACTGTATATTTTAGCCAGTAAATACTAAAGTTGGCATCGGCAAAGATCCTATGTCAGTGCATTTCATGGAAATTACATTATATCCTATATTGGAAAGATCAGCATGTGTACAATATACAGTAATAGCACTTTTAACTACAGGAAAGGGGTTCTAATAGCTAAATAATAATTTCAATCCATAAGGGTTCATTTATTTCATCCTATAAGGTTTGAACAATGGTGGAAGAAATCTTTTAATATCAACTGTTCTTAGGATCCGTTTACAGACACATATTCTCTGACAGATTATTGAAGCCAAAACAAGGAATGGATTTGAAAAGAGGAGAAGTCTCAATCTTTTCTTTATGCCCTATTTCTGTCTGTTCCTGGCTTTGGCTTCAAAGATCTGTCTGATTATCTTTAAGGGAGATCCATCGATTTTTTAATTAAAAACCTGAACAGGTGAGCCCATCCCTAGGATATGTTCACAAGTTGTGATGATTTGAGGGCTGGCTGAGTGTCTTTCCCCTGTTAAGCGAGCCTCCAGCTCTGCCCATGTCTTTGATGTGGATGCTGGCTTTCACATGATCTGGAGCAAGCAGATGATCATGTGACCACTGGCACCCACATCACAGACAGGGGCAGAGCTGGAGACTGGCTTAACAGGGAATGGATACTCTGCCAGCCCAAAATAGTCACAACATAATGCATTGACACAAGATGGCCTCCGGGCCGCATGTCGACACAATTAAAAAAGATTTAGAATATTGGACTTCCAGCAAGGGGCGAGATAACCCAGACATCATGGATGCCTGCAAAAAATGTAATAGCACCATATGACAAAGTTATATAACTTTGTCATATTTGGTACTAGATTTTAAAAAAAAAATTACAGTCAGTGCCGCACTACCCTTTTAAGCCACACACACTGAAAAGTTGATTCCATACAGTTAATTTATAAGCATTCAAAATATCAATCATGTCTCCTACAATCAGACCAAATTGAAAACCCTACTATAAAAATAATTGCAATTTAGTAGTTGCTTCCCTTGCTGTGCAGAATACTTCAACTGGAATGATTCTGGAAGAGAATTGTACAAATGGTTGTGAATTCGTATCACACATACAGATTTAGACCTGTGGCTTGGGTTATAAAATACTGATTGTCTCAATCCTTTCCACAGCAATGGGCATATGGAGATGCTATTATCAGATTAAAGGGACTTTAAAGGCAACTGAAAGTGAGCAACAGGTTGACACTAATGTAAGGTAAAAATCCTGAACTGATCTCTTCATATATCTCCCGCAGCAGTCTGTGGATTCTGTTATCACAGCTCAATGGGATACGAGCTGGTTTACAGAGCAATCTTGTTCCGATAGGAACACAAATATTGGAATTCATGGTTTGGTAGAGCTCTGTAGTTTAAAGCTTTATCTGCAGCCTGAATCTTAGTGTTTCTGCAGCAGTTACAGAAAATGTTACCAATCTAAAATGCTTCAATGCTCAATGTGTAACTGATTAAAAAGTAAAATAAAAAAAAAAGTTAACTCAGGAACTGCAATAAGCATACAATGAACATAAGAATCTTTCTGTGTTATTTTGTCTACTAAATTACTAAAATATAAGATATTTCAGTATAAAAAAAAATCAACAACATTGTTCTATCTTTATCAACAGGTTAAGGACACAGTGAATTTTGGCCTTAAGAATCAGGCCAATTTTTATTTCCACATTTTCGTTTTTTTTTCCCCCCCTCCTCGTTTTCTAAGAGCCTTAGCTCTTTTATTTTTCCACCTACTCAGGTGTTTGGGGCATCATTTTTTGCACCATTGTTTAAGCCGTTCACTTTACAGGTATAATATTATTATATCTTAAACGGGACAACTGCACACTCTACGATATTAAATATGTTTATTTATTTTTTTCTTCAAATGTTTTATTTGTAAGATTGGTAAAGAGGGTGGATTTTAACTTTTATTTGGGCAGGGGCTTAATCATATTTTAAAGATGTTTTTACATTCAAGTCCCCCTAGGGGGCAGTTACAAGCAATCATTGGATTGCTTACCCTGATCAATGCTATGCAATTGCATAGCAATGATCAGTGTTATAGATGATCCTCTTATAGAGTCTACCTAAGGCAGATCACCGATCAGACTTGACTGCATGGAGGTAAGCATTTTACCTCTAGCAGCCAGGGACCCTACTGTAGTCATACTACAGTGGAATATGCTTAGCTCCTGTCCATGACACTAAAACGCAGCAATTGACAGCTATTTATGAGTTAATCACCATTTAATGGGTTAATGATGGTGGCAGTCCAATTCCTACTGCCCATCATTGATGGTGAGGACCCACCCTTTATAAAGCTGGTCCACCGCCTCTATAAAGCAAGCTCAACTCTTTTAGACTTCCTGGACTTATTGGAGTACCAGTACATGGGTACCAGTACAAGGGGTCAATGGGACCCATCAGTAGAACTTAAAAGGATCTAAAAAAAAAAAATATTCTCCATAAATAAAATCAATCTCTTATCTTCTATGTTACAGTATCACCAAAAATAGTGATAAAACCCGAAATAAATAAACATACTATGTTTTTATAGACCACTTATTGAAATCAATTTCCTATGTATTACTTTTCTACACATTCAGGCATTGAACAGCCTCCCACCTTAGCAATTTTTATGCTCTTTGTAGATAATTGTCCCAGGATCCTGCTGTTTTTCCTGCCTGGTTGAATCATGTATAGGACAAGGTGGATTTTAACCAATCAGATTACTTGTTTCCCCTAAGACTTGAGTTAACGTAGAGAAGTCTAGCAGCCACTTATCACTTTAGAAATAACATGCCCATTCAACCAAGCCGAACAGGAATATCATTGATGGGGCCAAGTAAGATACATTTATGACCACCTTTACCATAGAGTGTACTACATATACAGACTATACATTTTCAGCTCCGTTTAAAATGGCGTACATCATTTTGAGTCTAAAATAACAGACGTCATTTAGCTGTCTAGCCTTCCCTTAGTGCAATGACTGGTATTTGTACATCATTCTAGTTTAGGATTACTAATTGAACTTGAAAACGGAGAAAGAACGGTGACAAAAGAAAAACTGTGTGTGAACAACTAATAAAAAACGTCCGCTATTTGCAAAAAGATGTCTGAAAATAATTGTCATGATCATTATTTTGACGTCCGCAGTGATATTATCCGTTATTCAATACATTGTGTGCATTGGACGTCCGTCTTTCCATTGACTTCAGTGCATTGCATTGCAGTCAGTTATATCGTGGCAATAACGGACGTCTTTTTAAATAGAAAAAACTTATTTCTCTTTTTTTGACATTGTGTGAACATAGCCAATCAAAGTAAAATTGTTTTGGTATTTTATTTTTATTATTATTAGGCCATGTTCACACGTAAAAAAAAAATAAAAGGCGTCTGCGGACTTCAAAATAACATTTATGACAGATTTATGCGGAGGTCTTTTGCAGTTTACGGACATTATTTTTTTAGCTATTCACACATTCCCCCCCCCCCTTGTCCTTTGACCATCTTTACTATTAACCCCTTAAGGACAGAGCCAATTTCGATTTTTGCGTTTTCGTTTTTTCCTCCTTGTGCTTAAAAGGCCATAGCACTTGCATTTTTCCACTTAGAAACACACATGAGCCCTTATTTTTTGCGTCACTAATTGTACTTTGCAATGACAGGCTGAATTTTTGCATAAAGTACACTGCGAATCCAGAAAAAAAAAATGTGTGGTGAAATTGAAAAAAATAACGCATTTTGATTATTTGGGGGAAATGTGTTTTTACGCCATTCTCCCTAGGGTAAAACTGACTTGTTATATGTGTTCCTCAAGTCTTTACGATTAAAACGATATATAACATGTGTAACTTATATTGTATCTGATGGCCTGTAAAAAATTCAAACCATTGTCAACAAATATACGTCACCTAAAAACGCTCTGTTCCCAGGCTTATAGCGCTTTTATCCTTTGGTCTATGGGGCTGTTTCAGGTGTCATTTTTTGCGCCATGATGTGATCTTTCTATCGGTACCTTGATTGCGCATATACGACTTTTTGATCGCTTTTTATTACAATTTTTCTGGATTTGATGCGACCAAAAATTCGCAATTTTGCACTTTGAGATTTTTTTGTGCTGACGCAGTTTACCGTGCGAGATCAGGAATGTGATTAATTTATAGTTCGGGCGATTACGCACACGGTGATAGCAAACATGTTTGTTTATTTATTTATTTATTTACTTTTATTTATAACCTGGGAAAAGGGGGGGTGATTCAGACTTTTATTAGGGGAGGGGGATTTTTACTAATAACAATACTTTTTTTTTTTAAATTTTACACTTATACTAGAAGCCCCCCTGCTGCAGCCGGAAGTAAACGAGTGCCGAGCCGGGGACGGCGCCATCTTGGAGCGGTCCCCGGCCGGCTTCAGAAACGGAGATCGTCCTCCGGGATAACATCCCTGAGGAGCGATCTCCCCACTAGACACCAGGGATGACGCTGCGTCCGGTAATTGGATGCAGCTGTCATGTTTGACAGCTGCATCTGATTACTGTATTAGCGGGCACAGCGATCGGACCATGCCCGCTAATACCTGCGGTCCCGGGCTACAAGCGTCACCCGGGACCGCCACGGTTCAGATCGGCCCCCGCGCGGCCCTGCTCTGAACGTCCTTAACGGCATCAGGGCCTAAATATACGCCCTATGTCGTTAAGGGGTTAAATTCAGTGGACTTTTCGGTAAAAGACACACCCAGAGGTAATCACCTAAACTAGAATAATGTACCAACAGTCATCATTGCACTGACAAATGCCCAAACTGCGAAATGATGGACAATATTTTGAACTAAAAACGATGGACGTAATTTTGAAAAATAATACACAGACAGGAAAAAACATTGTGGTAACTAAGGTGCTGGGTGTTTAGACCCAGCTGATCTAATACTGATAGTCTATCTGAAGGATAGGCCATGGATATTTCTTTAATAGTGCAAAGATTTTTTTTTTTTTCCATGTTCGCAATTGTCCTACAAAATGGCCTACAAAATGGATAAATACAACTTTGTTTGAAATAGTGTGTAAGAAAATTCAGAAGCCCGCCAACCGTATCTCTAGGCAAAAATGCAAAAATAAAAACACCTAAGAGTTGAATCTCTGTAGTATTATCGCAGTTGATATCTTTATTGCCTTGCCATCTTTTATAAACATAAGAGCTGCAATATTTTTTATTAGATAGCTACTAGAGACCACTCACTGCTGTTGTAGAGACAACTGAAAGTACTTGCCAAGATAAGCAGACGCATGTTACTATGTCAGCAACTACACTAGGTGGAAATCCAGACGTGCAGATTGGTACTACAATACTGTCACAATCTGTTGTTGTTTTTTTTTCTAAACCTACATGCACTTCTGCAACAAGTTCTGATGAATGGCCCCAGGTCTTCCAGTCCAGTCTGTACCTGTTATAGACAAACATTTACAATTTGACACAATGAGTAAAGTCATCCGGGTTATTATTTCTAAATGGCTTATAAAAAGCTATAAGTATAATGAGCTGAGACTCAAAGAAGTTACAGTAACAATACAGTGTTAGGATGATCATTCATTGCAGACCAGATTCATTGGGGCTAGACAAAGCTGATGCCAGTAAAACAATACATAATTCATCTATTCTTCAGAAGAACACTGCAGTAATGGGACGCCTGGTCACTCACTATAATGTAGTAATAAATAATAAAGGCAGCAGTGCTTGGTGGGCAGAATTCTAAAACAAAAGTATGTAGAGGTTACTTATAGAAAGACAGTCGTGTTCACATAGGGATTTCCTAATCTCCATTAAAGCATTTTTTATTTGATGGCAAACTACTGTTCAACAAATAGCCTAAAAAAAAAAATTCTAAAACCAGAAGTTCCTGACAACAGTTTAGGAAATGAGTGCAGTATCACTGATCTTTGGAGACCACCTGGACCAGATTTTCTGCAATATGTTCTTGCATCTCTTGTGACTTCTCATTGGCCAATAATAAGAGATTTGATATAATTAACTTCAGTCACTGTTAATGAGGGTTCTATGTCTGGAGATTATAAAAAAAAATCAACACCAGGACACTTTTGTGCTGCAAGAACAACAGTATTACCAGCTAAGGCAACATTTGATATCAAGGAAAAATAAAGGCATTGCGTTTCCTTGGATTGGCTTTTCCATGGAATAAAGAGGTACTTCGGGCCCCCCGCCCGATTTTTTTTAGGGTATGGCTGGGAAAGCGGTGGAAATAGAGGCCGCCAGTAACTTACCTCCCTGGTTCCAGTGGCGGGTCCTGGATCACGCCGGCCCGTTCTTCCGTCCAGCTGCAGCTTCCTGGTCTGAGCTGTGACTTGTGGTGTGACGTCTCAAGGCAGCTCAGCTATTCAGCGGCCCTGGTGGGACTTAACTCTGACTCCTGAAATGCTGAGCTGCCTTAAGACGTCCAGGACCCGGCGCTGGAACTGGGCAGGAAAGTTACCGGCGACCTCTATTTCCACCACTTCCCCGTCCATACAAGCCCGGAGTACCCCTTTAGGGGCTTGTTTCCATGTTCTGTAAAATAAGGAACCTACAGACGGGGAAGCCCTATAGTAGACTGGGATTATGTACTTATATGATGCCAGGAGAAGGGGAAAGTGTTTGAAGTGCCGCAAAGATACAAACACTTTCCCTGCTCCCAGCATCATATCAACACATGATGCCGGGCAGGGAAAGAGTTCCCTACAGGGCTTCCCTATCCATAGGTTCCATATTTTATGGAACATGATAATAAGCCCTAAGTGGGAATCTATCAAGAGCAGCATTTTATACACTGCTCTAATTTCCAGTCTTTCCCACTACAAACTTGTATGCCAACTCTGAGCTGGTGATTTTATACTGCATAGGAATCTCTGGGACATCTCATGTGACTCTAAACTCACTACCTTCCACTGCTATTTCATTGGTCTGTATGCAAGTGTACATTCATGTTTCTGCAGATACAGATGTTAACCCCTTAGTGACCGCCATGCTGCCTTTTCACGGCGGCCACTAATGGGCTTTATTCCGATGTGTACGCCTTTTAACGGCGGGCGCATCGGAATAAATTACCGCCCGGCGGCGGCTGCAGGACGGGTGATCAGCGGTCAGTGTGACCGCTGACACCCTCCTGTAACTGCCCGGAGCGGAGGATTCTCCGCTCCGGGCAGTTTAACCCGTTAAATGCCGCTGTCAAACCATGACAGCGGCATCTAACGGGTCCCGGTGGATCCTGGACGGCGCCGTGGGTCACTTACGTGATCGCGATGTCCCGCGGCGCCGTCCGGTCCTCCGATGTCTCCATGGTGATCCCGGGGTCCTAATGAAGGTCCCCGGGGGTCACCATGGAGATGCCTGATGCTGACAGGGGTGGCCGCGGCTATTGCCTGTCAGCATGAGGCATGATACAATACACTGCAGTACATTAGGTACTGCAGTGTATTGTATCAGTGATCAAAGTATTTTACACTAGTGTACAGTAATGTACACTAGTGTAAAAGTAAAAAAAAGTGAAAAAAAATGTGCACCAAACACAACACAGCCCCCCCCAGCCCCCCCAATAATAAAGATGCATTATATTCCCTATACCCAATAAAACATGACATAAAAGTGATCAAAAACACAAATCATATACATATTTGGTATCGTTACGTCCATAACGACCCAATCTATAAAACTATATCAATAATTATATCGCACGACACACGCTGTAAAAAAAAAATTAAAAAAACAGTACCAGAATAGCTGTATTTTATCAATCCACTTTAGAAAATACGTCATAAAAGAGATCAAAAAGTCATATACATATAAAACTTGGTATCAATAGAAACTACAGATCTTCCCGCAAAAAATAAGCCCAAAACCAGCTCTGTCGCGCAAAAGATGAGAACGCTATGGATCTTGCAATGCGGCGACAGGTTTTGTGGGTTTTTGCTAGGAAGATAGTTTCTATTGCGCCAAAGCGGTAATAGTTAAAAAAACCTACACAAATGTGGTATCACCGTAACCGTAGCAACCCAGAGAATACATGTATTATGTTATTAGTGACCGCCGATACGTATTTTTACGGCGATCACTAATAGGCTCTATTCTACTGCCATCAGCTCTTTATGGCGATGGTGCAGAATAGTGCAGCGGCGCCGGTAATGCCCGCAGCCCCCTCCTCTCAGCTACCGGAGGTAGCTGAGGGGTTGGGGCAGAGTGTGGGGTCAGTCCCGGCAAGTCCCCTCACAGGCGATCGCCGTTATTACCAGTATAACAGCGGCCACCGGTAACGGGCATTGCCAGCTCAGCTGAACGCTTTCATCTCTTCTCACCGTGCATCCACGGTGAGAGGAGATGAGAACATGTCCCCCCCTTCCCCAGAATTAACCCTAGTGACCTGGTCACTGACCCCCCCCCCCTCCCAGGGCGGCCGCCGCCATCTCTGTGAACAGACTCTGTTCACAGTGATGGATTCCTAAAAATGATCAAAGCTTCATTCTCTCCACCACCGGAGGTGACGGAGAGCATGGGGCAATGATCGGTGTCCACCCGGTGGGGTCCCAGTACAAGTGATCAGCGGTTTATACTATATACCACTGATCGCTTGTTCCAAATGGTGCCGGCACTTTTTTACGCCTGTCACCAAAGTCAAGTGCCCAGATTGCCCGTAACCACCCTGGATTACCTGTAACCACCCCAGATTACCTGTCACCACCCCAGATTGCCCGTCACCACCCTAGATTGCCTGTAATCTCCCCAGATTGCCCGTATACACCCCAGATTGCCCGTATACACCCCAGATTGCCCGTATACACCCCAGATTGCCCGTATACACCCCAGATTTCCCGTATACACCCCAGATAGCCCATAACCATCCCAGACAGCCTATAACCACCCCAGATTGCCCGTAACCACCCCAGATTGCCACAGACTGCCTGTAACTACCCCAAATTGCCTGTAACCACCCCAGATTGCTCGCAACCACCCCAGATTGCTCGCAACCACCAGATTGCCCGTCACCACCCCAGATTTCCCGTCACCACCCCAGATTACCCCCATAACCCCAGATAGTCAGTGAACACCACCAGATTGCCCGTCACCACCCCAGAAAGCCAGTGAACACCCCCAGATTGCCCATCACCACCCCAGATAGCCAGTAAATACCCTTAGATTGCCCATAACCATCCAATATAGCCAGTAAACACCCCAAGATTGCCCATAACCACCCCATACAGCCAGTAAACACCCCCAGATTATCCGTAACCACCCCAGATTGCCCTGGACCACCCCAGATTGACCGTAACCACCCCAGATTGGCACAGACTGCTCGTAACCACCCCAGATTGCCCATAACCCCACCAGATTGCCTGTTGCCACCTCAGATAGCCAGTAAACACCCCAAGATTGTCCATTACCACCCCAGATAACCAGTAAACACCCACATAATGCCTGTAACTAAAATGACACTCCTTCTCTTCTGAGCCCTGCTGTGTGCCCATACAGTGGTTTATGCCCACATATGGGGTACCATTTTACTCAGGAGAACCTCCGTTACAAATTTTGGGGTGCTTTTTCTCCCCTGTTCCTAGTGAAATTGAGAAATTTCAAACTAAACAAACATGTTATTGGAAAAATTCAATTTTTTTCATTTTTACGGTCTAGTTTTGAATACTTTCCTCCAATACCTGTGGGGTCAAAATGCTCACCACACCCCAAGATGAATTCCTTGAGGGGTGTACTTTCCAAAATGGGGTGACTTTTGGAGGGGGGTTATTCTGCTAACACTACAGGGGCACTGCAAACGCACCTGGCCCTCAGAAACTTCTTCAGAAAAATCATGCACTGAAAATGCTAATTGGCACTCCCTTCCTTCCGAGGCCCGCTGTGTGCCCACACAGTGGTTTATACCCATGTTTGGGGTACCGTTCTACTCAGGAGAACCTGCGTTACATATATTGGAGTGAGTTTTCTCCCCTGTTCCTCGTGAAATTGAGAAATTTCAAACTAAACAAACATGTTATTGGAAAAATTCAATTTTTTCATTTTTACTGTCTTCTTTTGAATACTTTCCTCTAATACCTGTGGGGTCAAAATGCTCACCACACCCCAAGATGAATTCCTTGAGGGGTGTACTTTCCAAAATGGGGTGACTTTTGGAGGGGGGTTATTCTGCTGACACTACAGGGGCACTGCAAACGCACCTGGCCCTCAGAAAATTCTTCAGAAAAATCATGCACTGAAAATGCTAATTGGCGCTCCCTTCCTTCTGAGGCCGGCTGTGTGCCCATACAGTGGTTTATACCCATGTTTGGGGTACCGTTCTACTCAGGAGAACCTGCTTTACATATATTGGGGTGAGTTTTCTCCCCTGTTCCTCGTGAAAATGAGAAATTTCAAACTAAACAAACATGTTATTGGAAAAATTCTATTTTTTCATTTTTACTGTCTTCTTTTGAATACTTTCCTCTAATACCTGTGGGGTCAAAATGGTCACCAAACCCCAAGATGAATTCTTTGAGGGGTGCACTTTCCAAAATGGGGTGACTTTTGGGGGAGTTCTATTCTGCGGACACTACAAGGGCTCTGCAAACGCACCTGGCGCTCAGAAACTTCTTCAGAAAAATCTGCACTGAAAATGCTAATTGGCGCTCCTTCCCTTCTGAGCCCCGCTGTGTGCCTATACAGTGGTTTACGCCCCCATATGGGGTACCGTTCTACTCAGGAGAACCTGCATTACAAAATTTGGGGTGCATTTTCTCTCATGTTTATTATGAAAATGAGATACTATAATCTTAACAAATATATTATTGGAAAATTTCTATTTTCCATTTTTTTCCGGCCTAATTGTGATTACTTTCCTCCAGCCCGTGTAGGGTTAAAATGCTCATTATACCCCTAGATTAATTCTTTAAGGTGTCTAGTTTCCAAAATGGGGTCACTTATGGGGGTTTCCAGTATACAAGCCTCCTAAATCAACTTAAAAAAAGAACTGGTCCCTAAAAAAAATCAGTTTTGGAAATTTCATGAAAATTTGATAATTTGCTGATACATTTCTAAGCCCCGTAACACCCTAAAAAATTTAAACATGTTTACGAAATGAAGCCAGAATTAAGAGGACATATTGATAATGTGACTTACTAACTAATTTTTGTCATGTGACTTTCTTTTTTTAGAAGCAAAGAATTTAAAAGTTCGTAAAGTGCAAAATTTTCAAATTTTTCATGATATTTTGATGTTTTTCACAAAAAACACACAAGACAGTGACCAAATTTTGCCACTAACATAAAGTGCCATATGTTACGAAAAAACAATCTCAGAATCGCTAGCATACATTAAAGCATCACTGAGCTATAAGCGCATAAAGTGAGACAGGTCAGATTTTGAAAAATGAGCCTGGTCATTAAGGCTCAAATAGGCTTGGTCCCTAAGGGGTTAAAGACTTCATCCATTACATTATATAATATTGCAGTAAAACAAAAAGCATATTCAGCATTTAAAACACTACACCTAATCTTATAACCACTATATCCCCAAATACATCATCAAAACATCATACAACCAATATATTGTCCCATCCCGCACACTACCATACGGAAAGTACACCTCCACAGACAGGTGCATTGTAAGATTACAATAAAGTGATCCAAATAACAAAATAAATTCTTCTGGATTTTTCTCTGCTACATCTACAGCGCCATCTGAAACTAGGGGTTGGGGTAGGTGAAAGGGAAGGGTGGGAAAAAGAGGGAGGAGGGAGTTACCATAGACAAATGATCTCCAAGGTCGATAAAGAGGTTATCCAGCGTTAGAAAAACATGGCTACTTTCTGTCAAAGACAGCAGAACTTTTAAGCTTGGCTGCAAAGTAAAGAAGGTACAGTAGATCGCACAGGAGCTCCTGCTGAAGAAGGAAGAGACTGCCTCCTTAATGGTAATGTATCACTCGGGAGTGTTTGTATGTCTATCTGACTGTGTGTGAGACTCTGTGAGATGAACTTTCGTATACCACTGTACAGACAGTATACACCAAGAGCCTGACTCCCCTCAGCTCATGTATTCCTGTACATGACAGTATATACTTTAGGCCTGGAATGACAGTTTCTATATAGTTGGACACTGCACCCACTAAGCAATATGCTGTTCTGTGTTTTCAGCCCACACATTTGTGGCAGACAATAACTCTTCACACCCCAATGGATATGTATGTCATCAAGTTACAGTATATTCTGCATTACAAATAAGCATTTATTCCACCTATAGCAGTGCTTTCATATTGAATATCTGTATACAGGTTTAATATTTATTCCTTCATATATGAGTGCAAAGCTTTAGTGGATCTCGGCATCTATATTCCAGCTCATGCAGCAGGTTGTGCTATAAATCTGTGAATAGGAAAATGTAATAAAATGGGGAGATATTTCATCACCATTCCCTAGTAAATGACTTTTCACAGTCCTTTTGGTTTACCAAAACAATTGCCTGCAGCTTCCCGTATATAAATTTGATGTCAGATATTTAATATACAACAATACTGTGCACACTTTGCTTCTTAAAATGACTTGTCAAAAAGACCTGACTGAAAGCCATTGAACTTCCCAGACTCTTTGTTATTAGAGAGGCTTTGGGGGCATACATAGGGACTAAAATCAATAAGTACACAGTGTGTGATGAACTACTTTGAAATCATGAATTCCTTGTGGATCTTCTTTTAACCTATTAAATTCTGTAGAATTCCTTCAGCAGAGACTGGTGTCTTAAAATGACTTGTCAAAAAAGTGCTCCTGACTGAAAGCTATGAAACCACATAGCCCGTCTGTTATTAGATAGGCTTTTGGGCATACATTGGGAGTTAAATCAATAAGTACCTAGTCTGAGATGAATTAGTTAGAAGTCTGATTCCTGAAAGATTTTTTTTAACCTATTACTTTCGGAGCCAGGGCTGCCTCTGAACCAGTGCAAGGTCAAATTTGCCATGTGTACTGGCAAACAACTATTACGTGATTAATATAACAATATCTACAGTCTAGGGTTATGTTCATGCAACGTTTTTTCCTCTCGGTGAAAAGTAAAATAAACAGTAGCAACAGGAACAGGCAAACAGGTGAGTTTATAGAAGAATAAACAGAGGAAGGTGTCAGGGACCAAATAGGAGGGTCCCTAGCATAATTATATAACAAGTACTCTGTTGGGATGTGGTGGTGTCTCTACAGCATTCTGTAGTAATCCTTGTACTCACGTATATATATATATATATATATATATATATATATATATATATATATATATATGATCTCTGCATATATAACTGCTTTCTGCCCCTCATTGTTGGGTTTCCCTCCTAATGGGGTAGTATGATTCCTAGGTCTCCTGTCACTGGGTATAGCTAGCTAGTAGTATCCTCCCTACTCAGCCAAGTGTAAGTCAGTAGAGAGCGGCCAACTTGCACTGTGATCTACTGTAGGTACAGCCTTTATAGTCCTCTCCTTTCTTTAGGTGGTTGACTGTCCTGTGTCTAAGTAAGGGGCAAGGGGTGAGACTCCCTTGTCTTTGGCTTCCCTGGGGGTTTAGTCTAGCCACCCATTAAGGCTGAATAACTAGTTAGAGAACATGTGTAGCACATCCAGCCTGGCCTGAAGCAAGGCACTAACTAACTAAATCTAAAGAAAGTACATATCATAGAGAAAGGGGTGTGTGTAGCTAAATCTGTGTTGACCTGTGCTGTGAAGTAGTGTGACACCTAGTGGTTGGAGTAAGGAAAAGCAGTTTACTGTCCTAACTATGACACTGAAGAGAAACACTTTTGCCCAAGTGTAAGAAAGACAAAAAACACATAGTGGAACACTACAATAGCAGTCTATACCAACTACGAACAGGTGTTGCACTGAAAAGAAAGGAGCTATGTTTTTTTTTACTTCTTTTAAATCCTGTATAAATGCTTTAATTCTATTTTAAACTTTATATTGTTATTTACTGTCACATAGAAAATGCAGTTCAATCTGTAAGCTGATTTTAAAACATAGTAAGGCTATGTTCACACAGCATTTAACAGCGTCCGTTGCATAGCAATGGACGCTGTTAAACAGCCGACCGCCGGGCTGCACCCAGCTCAATCCTGCAGGCACTTTCTTTTTTTTTTCAACTGATTTGCTGGCACCGGCGGCTGTGCCCGCAAATCAATTAGCCATTCACTCCAATGCAATGTGCGGCCGCACTGCACATTACGTTGTGTGAACAGCTGATGTTTTCGGACGCTGTTCAGTGAACAGAGTCCAGAAATAATTGACAGGCACATTATTCTAACGCCCGTTCTAAAGATTGAGCGTTAGAATAACGATGTGAGAACACAGTGGGCGGCATTGTATTGACTTCAATGCAATGCCGCCCCTGCAGTAAAGAACAGATGCTGAGGCAATTGCAATCAGCGCCCGTTCTTTACTTAAGAAGAACGTTGTGTGAACATAGACAAACAGAGTTTTTTTTTTTCCTGACACACACTGTATGAATTGTGGCCTACTCCGGTGGATTCTGTAATATGAAGCTAAATCTCTCTTCTACTGAACCACAGAGATTATATGATGCTTAATCTGAATATTATGAAGATAAAAGGGAGCCTATCAGTTCATTTTCCAGAAAAAGGCAGCAGACATTATTGGTTAGTTGATAATGCAAACAATTAAAACATCCCAGTGCGTGTCACAATCACCTTTTTTTGCCCAGGTGAAGGTTTCCAGGCAGCTGAAGTGCTGCAGCATTACTCATTACCTCACTTCCCCACCCCTCCTTTTCCTGCTTGACTTGGGTTAAAAGAAAACACCATCAATTCCATATTAAATAAAATGCACAAAAAGCATATAGGTGCACTCACCAATTCCACACTGATTATTTTACACCTTTTCCACTTGTCTACAATGTTTCTAACTTCAGACTCAAACTTTTACAAATGATCCCAAATCTACATGGCACCCGGCTGGGTAACTACGACATGCATTGCATCTCAGAACCATCTGCCAGGTACCCACCCCTGTCTTGTAATATCTGCCCACCACTGACTTGATCTGCTTTTGCACAGTTAACATAGACTATCTATCTATCTATTCATCTAAATAGAAAAATTAGAGAGAGAGAGAGAAAGATGAAACCACAGTGTGTCCTTTCCCCTATACCACTCAGGAGAGGCTGTTGTTTCCCCGCCCTTGGCCAGATGTTGCTCCGTCCAAAGCTTGATTGAGATACAGGGCTCTGTGATGTGTTTCTAGCCCTTTATGTCAAGCAAAGAGGACAGGAGGAAAAGTGGGGGTGGGTGAGGAAAAAAAATAATGCTGTAACAATTCAGCAGCTTGACCCTGCCTCCTGGACACTTTCACCTGGGTGACAAATGAGACTTTATCATCAAGTCATCAAAAGACCATATGCTAAAAACACGTGGATATTTTAGTTGCATTATCTAATATCAACTAACATTATTTGATGATGTCTGCAGCTCCCAATATGAACTAACTACCCTTAAGGGTGCATGCACAGGATCCGCAGCAGATCTGCAGCAGATTAGATGGTGCAGATTTGATGCTGTGTTCAGTTATTTAAATCAAATCTGCTGCTGATCCGCAGTATAAAATCCACTGCGATATGGTGTGTGTTAAGATACCCTAAAGGAGAAGCCTGGCGTTTTCTATAAGCTAGCAACCTGCATGGGGAGGGGGGAAATTCATTTCAAGTAACTACTTACCTTTTCCTTTGCTCGCAGTGAGCGGCTGCAGGTCCCCTGCTGGGCTCCTGGATCTCCAGGGTGTCAGTGTCTCAACCCCTCAGATGGACTGCTCAGCCAGTCAGTGACTGGGACTGGACAACTCTCCAGTCACTGATTGGCTGAGTTGCCAGTCCATCAGCTGGGACAGGCATTTCCCCCCCAAATTGTAACATCATCACAACTCGATGGAAAATGACTTCCGGCAGGGGTCCCGCAGCTGCTACAGCCGCTCACCATGGGCACGGGGAGAGGTAAGTTATTACTTAAAATCAATTTCCCCCATTCCCATGCAGCCTGCCGGCTTTTCGAAAACATCAGACTTCTCCTTTAAGTAAGAACATTTAAAAAATGTTTCCCTCCCATAAGAGAAGTGGAACAATCTTTCCATAGTATTCTTTATGTTCTAGAAAAGATGTATGGAGAAAACTATTAACTGAATAGTATGAAATACTATTCATTATTTTTATCTAGTTTATGTATATATCCAGTGTTCTCCACAAAATGAGATTCATCAATGTAAATGTGCTGCCATGGAGTCACTATGTATTTCACACTTTCTTACTGTCAGCTTTCATAAGTCTACTTAAGGGATAGAGCAATCAGTCTTTATTTTCTTCCACATACAAAATACATTCCTGACAAGAATTCAGCCGGTTCCTATGTGGGATTGTCCCTTGCAAAGAGATAAGCTGTTTCACTGTACAGAATATTGTTGACGAGTCAGAAACAGAGCAGGGGATCAATTATCATGGTCTCAGGGGAGATACAAGTGCTTTGAATTGCAGCTATTCCATCAACTGAGACACCATATGACCACAGCAATCAGCACTATTTTACCGTCCAAATAATTTAGTAGTCTCTGGTGAAAAAACACTAATGTGCTGTGTTAAAACTGCAATGCAAAGGAATAAGGAAACTCTCTGCTGCTTTCCTAGATTTTTAGATTTTTAATCTTATGGAAACCCATACGGACTTTGAAGCAAGTTATTAAAAGCCCCTCGATAGAGAAATTCTTAGTCCTTGTGCGCTGACCTCCGGCGAAATAAACCAGGCGGCCACTATTGTAGTCCAAGGGGACATTCATAAGCAGCACAAAAGGGTCAGAGCGGAGATTATTCATAGCCCATATGTCTAAGAATGTTGAATAAAAACGTCTTTCTAGATGGCTGACATTATTCCCATTGACTGCATCCTTGTATTCAGTTAATTTAGAGTCTATCGGCGGAGTAAAATCATATAGAACAGCGGTAGATATAGAGAACTGTCACGGTTAGGTCACTTTTCTCTAAAGTGAAGAAAGATAGAAACCGAGTACAAGACAGTAGGTTAATGTTGTTAAACATTTTATACAAAGCTTTTTAGGGCTGTGTACACATCATGGTTGTGAGGTTTATTAGACAAATATGCAGAAGCACTTTCTGATGTATAGGATGACATGAATCTAGACATTAATAGTCAAATGTGTGCAAACAAGTATCTGTTCTGGGTATATGGTTTTGGTATATGGTATAGTATATGGTTGGGCAGCTTAGCTGACACACGTCTGTTTAAATGTATTAACCATGGTCATTATTATTTAAACAAAGCTTATATTATGTGATATATATGTGTGGAACATGCATTGCATATGTCTAGGACATATGTTCATCTGCACACTTTAAACCTGAATGCCAAACATATGCCTCAGTGTGAACAGAGTCTTAGTAACAGTACATAATTTGTTGGCAACTTACAGTAACATTGGAGCCAGAGATGCAAGAGGAATACACATCCACAGTATACTAATCTCGGACAGAAAGCAGAGCAAAGAGCTAGGTTATATTATAGGCCTTAGTTAGAACTTTGGGGAAATCCTAGGAATAGTTTTGTCTTGTGCAAATTCTAATGTCATCTCTTACTGTATGTCTATGCTCCTCTGTCCCACAAACACAACTTGGTAATGCAGACCACCTTTAGTCACTAATACATCTAGAGTATATACTGTATGTTTCATTTGATAAGACAAACTTTTTAGCAGGAATACATCTTGCTAACAAGTGCTTGTGTCTTATAATCCGGTACAAGGGCAGCCCAGGAGTGAGAGTCCGCCCCAAACTGATCTGCCCTTCCCTAAGGGTACGTTCACACTGAGTAAAAGAGGCGGAATTCTTTGAAACATGTAAATTCTTTGAGCAGAGAGCGACAAAGAGCAGAGACGTGCGAGGCATCCCATTGACGCACTGAGGCAGACGGCATTCCAAGTGGAGTCAGCGGCGGGGGCCTTAGTGTGAAGTCACCCTTATAGTCTGGCAAAGCGCTGATTCAGCGTTTTGCCCAAATGCAGAATGGACTGTGCAGTAATCAGAAGAAAAAAAACATGCAGGCTTGCTTAAGCAGTGTTTGTGATCCCCCTAGACCTTTTTTTATTTTTTTTTTATTTTTTTACTCTTTTATTTTGACAGCAATTATCCGACTTCTTTTTCTCACCTTATCTGCAGTTCTTCCAAATGTGTACATGGGGGCATGTACAGGAAGTGATGTCATCTGCCCTCACAGCATGCCTAGTATGGCCAGGACTACTATATGGGGTTGTATAGAGGTCTACATAGTCTACAAACTACATAGCACTCTGACCATTACCATATAGTAATTTGCTCGGGCTAACCCCAACAGCCCCTCTACAGCAGGATTCCTCCAGCTGCTGTCATCCCTTCCTCTCCTCTTCATACAATGCTCTGCTCTCTCCCTGTCAATCATACCCTCCGAGCATGCTGAGAGGCAGAGAGCAGTGACTAGACAGGGGCGGGGAGACACCCAGATGACATACTCCCCGTCTCTGCCTGCCGTGCGCCCAAGTTATAAAACCTCTTTTTCTCCGGTATACAGCTTCTGCTGCAGCCGAGGCCGAAACGTGCCACAGGCTGCTCAGGAGCTGTATACAGTGCTCCAGGGAACCATAACAGCCCAATTGGGCTAATTAGTTCCCTTTAACAGAGAAAAGACGAGGAGAAAGCATAGACTACAGTTTTGGCAGGAAGGGAGACACCTAGTGGATATGTTTAGTGTTGATTTAAACATTAAAAAGGTTAAAAATAATAAATAAAAAGTATATATTGCAAAAATGATTGTTATCACAACCCCTGTTGATTTATAAATATTAATAATAATAAGTTGCGACAGTGACAGTTAACTAAAATGTTTTTAAATAATTAGTTTCCCCAGTTTTCAGATGTTTTTCAGGTGGGTCTTATATTTAGGTGCATATTATAAAGCAAAAAATATGGAACTCTACAGGAATACTAAAGGTACAACATGATACACATTAGAATACCTTTTTGACTAGTTTTTTAATGTATATGTTCCATGTTTGTAATATTCCTTATGTACACATAGCTGAATATTTATGTGTTGCTTTTTCTACTACTTGTTATGGAGAAGGTTGGCATTTGATAGTGAGCTAACATATGTAATTTTAATAAGCTTCTCGACATGATTTATTGGAGTTGATGTCAGGTGGCCAGGCTACTGAGCCATTTAATCCAATGGGATAGCAAAAACCACAAGGCAGGCTGATGGATAAACAAAGAGATAGATAATTGATACAAATAAATGTAGTGGAGCTGAGTTTGTCATTTGTCACAACTCCTCCAAATGTCACTGTATATTAAGCACTGCACTGCAGGTAAATCTATTGAGTTACTTAGTAAGTCAATGAGTTATCACCATAGACATATAGGATCATTAAGTGATAAAGAAAGCTCTGCTACAGCTTTAGACATATAAGATATACACGATAGATAGATAGATAGATAGATAGATAGGAGATGCCCCCACCGTTGTGACAATTGTTTAGTAACCTAGTGATGGCCTTACCACATATCCCTTGTGTAGCCGGCCTACCATGACTAATGATTTTCTTGATCATGTTGTTACGCATGAGATACCTTGTGAACTTCAAGACACAATGTTGCACCACTACTCTAATGACCCATCAAGTGTCCAGTGTGTCTGTATTGACTTGGATGGAAATGGCATTCCATTTTGTATTGTAATTATACTTTGGGGATTTAGATCTAGTTACTTTGAATCGATCCTGGTAAAAGCTGTTCAAGGCTTAGCCTGAAAATGGAAAACTTCAGAACATTTCTCGAAAAAAAGAATGTTTGCGATCAATGAAGCCATATACAGTAAAGCAAAACTAGATCACTAAATACATGAGGGTATTGTAAGTTTCTATCATTTAACTGTTGTTTATTTTATATTTATGATTTATATTGTTTTATTCTTCTTCCAAATAAAATGGTCTATTAACACTGTATGTAGAGATGAGACTGAGAAGGGACATCACCACGGCCACTGATTGGTTAAGCGGGCTGTCACTATCGAGACACAAGAGTGACAGGCCACTATGCCAGTTACTGGCTGTGGAGCTGTTCTTCAGTCAGTGATTGACTGAGCGGACTGGAGGCAGCTGAATACACAGAAGAGGACACCGGGGAAGGGTGGGCAGGTAAGAATAGATTCGTTGGGTTCGGTTTGCGAAGTTTGCTAATTTTGCGGTAAAATTTTGTGAACAACATAAACCAAATTTTCAAAAGATTTACTCATCTGAAACTGTATGTTATTGCTTAAATGGGCTATCCATCCTTTTTATTTGATGACCCATTGCTGGGATAGGACAAGAACACTATGTATCGGTTGGGGTCCAACTGCTCACATCCCCACAGATCAGCGGTTTGATGGGGCCGCAGCTTTTTCAAAGTTTACTGGTACTTGTACCTGCATCACCATACTATTCGTAGCAGCAGTGGCATTGTAGAGATATGGCATTGAAGAGACTGCAACATTTGCCAAGGCCACATCTGATCGGTGGTGGTATCAGGAGTCAAACTTCAGATGACCTAATATCAATAGGAGATCAAGGATCAAGAATAGATACCCTCTTTACTGTCAAACTTTTCATCTATTTAATGTTACACTTTTCATTTTATTACTGGATGGGTTACAGTACCAAGACAGATTATCAAGCGTGAGGCTATTTAGTTTAGAAAATAGACGTCTTAGGGGTGATCTAAGTACAATGTACAAATATATGAATGGACAGTACAGAGATCTTTGTAGTGATCTTTTTACACCTAGGCCTGTAACCATGACAAGAGGACATCATCTACATCTAGAGCAAAGAAGGTTTCACCATCAGCAGATGCAGATTCTTTACTGTACGAGCAGTGAGACTATGGAACATGAGGTTGTCATGGCTAATTGATTAAATAAGTTCAATGAAGGCCTGGGTGCTTTTCTCGAAAAATATAATATTATATCTTATGGGCACTAGATTACATGCTTAACGTTGATCAAGAGATTTATTTTGGAGTTGGGAAGAAATGTTTCTCCCTGTTATGGGGTCAATTGTCATCTGCCTCATGAGGGTTTTTGCTTTCCTTTGGATCAATGCAGTAGGGTTCCTGTAGGTTGAACTTGATGGATTCTTTTTTCAACCTTACTAACTATGTAACTGTGTAACATATCACTGCCTTGGGGCACATTGAAATTACAAAGATGACCCTGATCCCCCACAAATGCTATTCATATAGCCCACTTACTACAAATTTTCCCTTCTTAATGATCCCTGTGACATTCCTGTAGAAAATGCCTGATCAGCCAATCACTTTCCTGTAACATTTTGCAGGAGCAAGATGTTACAGGAAATGGGAAGAAAAGGAGAGCAGCAAGGACTGGGCACTGCAAGTACAGCATATCAAAAAAACAAACAAAAACTCTCCCGACCATAAAAAAGCAAAAACTAAATTTAGAATTTAGCATATTGTGGAAGTCAAAGGATCACAAATAGAGATGAGCGAACCTGGAGCACACTCTGGTTCCTTCGAACCCAAGCAGGCAGTATTTAATCACCGGTGATTCAAGAAGTATGCAGCCCTAGGAAGTCCTGGAAAACATGCATACACCCTATGCCTTTATCCATGTTTTCCAGGCAGCCTTAGGGCTGCATTCATTTTTCAGCCACCGCTAATCAAATGCTGCACTCTCAGATCCGGATGAACCCAAGCGTGCTCAAGGTTTACTCATCTCTAATTACAAACCACAATTTAGCCATTTGTAGCCATCTTAAGAGATTTTCACATGTAGTGTAACCCATAGTCCTCCTCTATAATGGAAACACATCCCCAGTGCATCATCTTTCGAGAAGTTAGTCTTTATGTGCATCTTTAATCTGTGACTTCTCTGGGGTTTTTATATCAGCTTATGATCACCATTACAATTCTTTCTCAAAAAATATAGGATGTCACCTGAAATTATCACCTGTTCTCCCCGACTTTTATATCCCTATTTTTCATGTCCACAGAGAGAATGCGGTGATTCTCTGCTGCTATGAAATATGTTCATAGTTTGGACTTGAAGCATTCATGAAACATCAATATAATTTATTTTCTTTATTTGTTCTTATGTGAAGATATTTCAGAGGCACCTTTGAATGAGAAGATTGCATTCTGCCTTGTCACAATTGCAAATGCTTTTGTTTTGTCTGCCATTTGAATAATACATTTGATTACCATGGCAAATGTGCCCAGGCCTGACTGTAGTGCCTAATTAACTGATGATAACAAGGCAGGATTGCCCTCTTCCCTTTCATAAGCAATCATATACATGACAGTTCTTTTATCCTTCCTCAAAATTGACTTGCTCTCCTGACCTCTTAGCAGCTCCCGTTTTGTGTGTTTACCTCTGATGTCTTTGCAAGACTGTTAATTTTGTATGGCACATCCTATCTGCTTGCAATTAACACATTGGAAGCTGGATATGTAGTTCTGCATGTAAATGTTGGATGGAGCAATATTTTTTCTTTTATTTACAACACAATATGCAAGCTAATGAAAAATAAAATAAATAAATAGGAAACCATATGAAAATCCAGACTAGGAGGAGCCTGTATGGTTCTACGCTTATTAGGCCACATTGACATAAGCAGCTTGGTTCAGGTTTTTAGATCCATGGTAAGGTTAGCCTTGTGGCTTAAATTGCACCAAAAATTTGTGTACAGGATTTGAGCCACATTTATTGTGTGTTTTAGACATTTTATGCACCTTGGTCAACAAGGTGCTAGAGCTATAAAGGAGTAGACCAATATCAGGTAACAAATTAAAATTCAGAAGTATATGGTGTTGCTTAAGAATCTGCCCCAGGACTAAAACCACCACAAATATATATGCTTTGGGTTCTTTTGTACTTCCTGGTTGCATTTTCTGATTAAACACTTGATGAGTATTACAACGCCAGAATGTATTGCTTTCCTTGAGCTCTATAATATAGCCCTCCCACTCTACCTATTTCCCGCCCACAGGATTCCTGGTGAGTCTTTACACAATGCTGTTTCCCCCAATGTGTGCACATTGCTCCAATGTGTGCACATTGCACCAGCTCCGAAGTGGCCTTGGTTACCCACTCCTCTGGCGCAACTGACGCAAAGTGACCCAATGCAAAAATGTATTCTCACAACAAGCGTATGCAATTAAATTTACTCACATGAATCCTTTCTGTGACGGAAAATTGCAGATACGCCAGATTATAAATATCCCCCTTACTGTAAACCTAAATGCAGTCATTTTGGCATGTTTGACAAATTTAAGGTCCCCATACACTTTAGTCAAAAAGTCAACCAAATAAACTGACTGGAAGGAACATTCAACTCTCAAAAACATATAGGGACCACCCAACTCTAACCGACAGATGATGTCAGGGAAGAAAAGAGCTGGGAATGTTGGATTTAAGCTGCCCAACCTTTTTTACTCAGAGAGATAAAGTGCCCCGAGAGGTATTCTCCTTTATTCTTTTGAATAAACAACATTTTTTGGCCGTGTTACATTTAACAGGTGGAGATCGTTCAGCCAATGACTATTGTAGGTGGATGGCCACCTTTACTGTTTAGGCTCTTTTAATTATATTAAAAACAAATAGTTGCCTACACTTTTCAGTTTTTCAGTGCAACATCATAGCACATAAACATATACTTCAAAGTATATGTATTTTTAAACATGGCAAACATTGACAGCTGAGCAGGCATAAATTGTATATTCATGACCAGAGAATCCTGATCTTGTGAACCTTATTTTTTAATTGTTTTTCAGGTGGATAGTCTATGTAACCATAGGAATGTATATAGTGTTTTTGTAGCTATATACATCGAAAGTGTAATTAGTATATCCAAGTGAAATGGTAGCTGCATGTCCATCGTGCTGAGTTGATGGCAAAGGAAGAAGCTAGAGAGTTGCATAACAGATGGTGCATTATGGCGTGAATCCTACAAAGGAAGGCACTGAAATAAACTCCTAGTACTGCAAATGTAATACTTACTGCATGCTTCTAAAATTCTTACAGACAGGTCATCACCAAAGGTTGGATTTTCAAAAACAAGGGATCAGCCGATTACTTTTTAGCTTCTCTCCCCCCTCAGGATTGAATTTAGCAGGTATGTAATTGATAAAGGGAAACTAATAACAAGATTAAGAAGGATTAATCATCTGCTGTCTAAGAAATAACCTACATTGTACAGATCTTGTTATAGATTACTAACCTTATGTTCAGCTAAGAGACTATCCATCTATTGCCAAGTCATCAAAATATTATGCCTTACTCCATGATGTATTTCTTTGGGGTTAATAGCAAACCAGTGGATAATCACTGGATCTAATACTTGTGAACGTCTATAATAATACCAGACTGTCACCGGAATATATATATATATATATATATATATATATATATATATATATATATATATATATATAAAAACGACAGAACCTTTTAAAACAAGTGCATCAAGTAGAAGTCAAATATTTGTGCATTAGAGGTATCATCAGTGGTACACGTCTGGGTAATCAACTAGAGTAGATGGCCGAGTCCACAGGAATAATGGCTGTCAATTCCCTTTACAGTCTCACCCCACTTAACATTAATAAGATGAATGCAAACTGGAATGTGCACATTTCGTTATGAAGCTTATGCGTTTATTACGGGAAAAACATTAACACATGCAAACATTATTGAGAAAGGACCTCCCGCTCAGAGGTCAACCTCATTCCTCTAGCATGTGTTGTATCATTTCAGGAGATGACTCTACTCCCCTTAGCTTGTATTATATTAACTGCTTACTATACAGTATTTTGTCAGGGTTATTGGTCTTTTCGAGCCTTGTTTGGAGCTTTCAAACACATCAAGACATAAAACTATCCAAGGTACCATTAGAGGAGATAACACTAATGGCATTTTGCTTCCATTTCACTTCTCCGTGTAAAAGAAAAACACAGAACTATTCTTTATTGCGATTAATTATTTACATACTACTAACGTATTCAGTACACTGGGAAAGTAATGATCACACTGAAAGTCAGATACAACCTAATGTAAATGACGATGAGCAGCATCTCGGGAGCCCCTCATCTATAGAACATGGTCTGTCCATTTGTTTTATACTAATAAACTCTCAGATTGGAAAAGGATGGCATTCACAAGAGGTTTATATTCTAGTTTAGCTATAAATGTGTAATATTTCAATCCTGCTTTTATATTTAATATGGCTGTGTTGTATTTCAGAGTTAGGTTTAAAAGGATTAGCCAGTGAAAATCTTTTTCTCTGAAATCGACTGGTTTCAGAAAGTTATATAGATTTGTAATTTACTTCTTTTAAAAAAAAAATCGCAATTCTTCCCATGCTTGCACATTGCTGCAGGAAGTGGTGTTTTCTTTCCAGTCTGACACAGTGCTCTCTGCTGACATCTCTGTCTGACACAGGAACTGTGCAGAGCAACAGAAAATCCCTATATAAAATCTTTCCTGCTCTGGTTCCTGTTTGGGACATTGATGTCAGCAGAGAGCACTGTGTCAGACTGGAAAGAAAACACCATTTCCTGCAGAACATACAGCAGCTTAAAAGTGTGGGAAGACTCAATGTTTTTAAAAAGAAAAAAAGTTCTGAAACCAGTTCATTTAAAGGAAAATGATTTTTGCTGGACAACCCCTTTAAGGGAGAAGTCCTGTAAACTTAAAAAAAAGGCAGGGAATGTGGGAAAATAATAAACATAGTAAACGTACCTATCTGCGTGCCTCGATCGCACCACTTCTGGGTCCCATTGACAGCTGTCAGATTTCATTTTTCGCTGGAATCTGCCGGACTCCAGCTGCAACGTCATGGCTCAGCTAAGTGATTGCCCAGTCAGTCAGTGACTGGCGGCTGTAAACAGAACCCGGGATTGGCGCTATAGGGCATGGGGACTGGTAAGAATACTTTATTATTTTCTCTCACTTCTCTGTCTTCCTCCCCTTTGTCAATCTAATGGGACTTCTCTTTTGAAACTAATTAAAGATTTCTAATATAAATATAAGTCAAAATGCCCACATGCCATATTATGGCTTCTTGAAAACTTTGCATTGCAAAGAACTGCTCCCAGTAATGTCTATGAGGTGCCTTTGTTTACCTCTGTATGCCCTCAATTTGCATATGGAGAAACAGTTGTTTTCTCTCTGATATGTATGAATCAGAAAAAAAAGGGTGACACCTGTAGATTTCGGTATTACAGAGGCAACGGACATGAACAAATTTACAATGCTTTGCGTCTTGCGCAGACCATTCACAACCCTATGGTATAGGAAAAATTATGTGATTTTTAAGCGATCTCCAACATATGCCTCTTAAAAAATCCATAAATATGCAAAAGAAGAGCCAGTGGAGCCTCATCAAAGAGTCTTGAAACACAGGACTAGCCAGATATCCCTCCGAGAAAGCCGACTAGGCTCCCACCTAGCCAGAATCCTGCTCCACACTGATGAGGGGCAACACCCCAAAAAAGCTGTATGTGGATGGTTACCTGGCCTTGGTTTTTCCCTTGTCATTACATTGACTTATAGGGCCACTTAATATGGTGGTTTTGGTGGTTTCCTTACAGGAGCCACTTCTTGGCTGGGTCCTTCTCGGAGGGATATCTGGCTAGTTCTGTGCTTCGAGACTTTTTGATGAGGCTCTACGGGCTCTTCTTTTGCATATTTATGTTTCCCAGGGGGCAATGCACCTAGGACTTCACTGCTTTGAGCGCTTTCACTAGCAGCCGGCAATGGTGTCGTTTGGCTAGTTTCCCTGAGATCAGTGATCTGTTTCTCTAATAAATCTAGTTAGGCCCCCATTTAGGTTTCTTATTCTAGATCTTCCCTGTTGACCTCCCTTTACTCCACCACAGAATTGGACCTTGGTGGCTTTGGAATTGGACCTTGGTGGTGCAAAAGACTTTCTGAAAAACAATACGACTTCTACAAATACAATAAATATGAATTTTTTTAACATAACCTAAAGCAACATTCCTCCTATACTGCCCTCCCCGTTCTACAGTATCTGTATTTTTTTTTCTTTTATGTCTTTTTTCCAAATTTGAAGTTTTGATCAAATAGCTTAACTGTGTTAGCGAATTGTAGTGGCTGAACACTGGCAGATATTCAATATCAGCACTATAGAATGCACAGCCATGCCATCAAGTTTAGAAAGAAATAACTTAGTTGCCTCAGTCTCAATATGATCTCTCTCTTTCTCCCTCGCTCTCTTTCTCTCTGTATCTCAGTAACCAGCATTGTTGAATGAAAGCTGAGGCCCGGGGAGTCTACTGACACATAGAATCTAAAATACAAGCTAGTTCTTTTTGTGTTGCTCAGTAAAAGTTTTATGTGCCTAAGGAGCTTTCACACAACCATAAAGTAGAGGGGGTTTAACATCAGTATACATATATACCACCTGGACCCTTTGCAATCCAACTTGTCAGAACTTAGATAATAAAAAAATTCCAAGTCCAGTTAAATTACTGTAAGTCCAAAAGTTATGATTATAAAGGGATTTCTAGAACAAGGTACACTATGACCATTAGAGAGCGGCCATATGTGCATCATAAGCCTCATATGTTATCTGACAAGTCTATAAACATTATTAAAAAAAAAGTTACCCGTTCTGTCTTTTAAAAAAAAAAAAGTTCTGAGAGTGTAAGCTACAGTCTGAGAGGTGGGCTGGAGTATCTACCTGTATATAAGGTTTTAGAAATGGATAAAGTTGTCAAATACTGTATATGAAAAGGTATAAAATGGTACAGTTTTTGTTTACTATTTCATACATAAAGTTTAGATTGAATCGCAGAAATGACGAGAAGTTCAATGTATGAGGTCTAAGAGGAAGGTTTGTAGATTCTGCAATAAAAACAGGGCCAAAGGAGCAACTTTCCTGAAGGACTCAGGCTAGAATAATAATGATAGAATTGTCTAAATCGATATACCTCTTGTCAGCCTTATGTCTGATGTTTGAATCAGCTCAGGCCTCTTCCGCTAGAGCTTTCCTCAGGAATATTGAATTATTTATTATTTGTGTCCTTTTTTTTCTCCTCTTTTCTGATGATATTCCACTATTTTTTCAGACCTGGTAAAATTTGTTTTTATGCTGCCAGGTTTTATGTTATCTTCTCTTTGATAAATAGCAGTAATTGGGAGAAGAGCAGAAGTTGGGTAAAATGTATGACTTCAATTACATCCACTGTGATTTTTTTATATTGATCTTTTTTTACTTATAAAATATGTCCTCCATAGTTTACAGTGCTAAGCTGTTTAAAAGAATGAATGTATGTCCAAAGTGCCCACATGTACGCCTAACCTTTTGGAGATAAAATTCATGTGCATTGTTTCCGAAGATCTTTCTGAATAATTTTACTGTGACTTATGTAACTATCCTTGAGACTTTGTTGTTTCAGTTAAATAGATAAACCCAAATAGGATGCACAATGACATTTTTTTAAAAGAATTTTGCATCTGCAAATTAACTTTTTAAAAGGGTATACAGTGAGGCCTTGGATTGCAAGCATAATTTGTTCGAACATGCATGTAATCCAAATCACTTGTATATCAAAGCAAATTCTCCAATAAGAAATAACTGAAAGGCAGATGATTTGTTTCACAACCCAAATAAGGTGAGTAAGGTGTTCTTTATCAATAAAGAACACTGCATCAGTAAAAAGAAAAGAGGGTTAATCAGTTAACTCTCAACTCTCTTTACACTCGACTCCCCAGATGGTTCAAACCTGTTGGTGCTGGTACTAGTGACAACTTCCTGGAGCAAAGGGGTTAATTCAGGGGTCAAAGGGAAGCAGTTGTGATGCGAACAGGCACCAGAGGAGAGACAGAAAGTACCCGATCACTGGTAGAGTTGAGAGTCAATAGTGGGTTAAAACTCTATCTATCTATCTATCTATCTATCTATCTATCTATCTATCTATCTATCTATCTCCTATCTATCTATCTATCTATCTATCTATCTATCTATCTATCTATCTATCTATCTATCTATCTATCTT
Organism: Dendropsophus ebraccatus; assembly: GCF_027789765.1. Taxonomy (NCBI): domain Eukaryota; kingdom Metazoa; phylum Chordata; class Amphibia; order Anura; family Hylidae; genus Dendropsophus; species Dendropsophus ebraccatus. The sequence continues at coordinate 76,156,443 of NC_091462.1, forward strand.
CCAGAGAGTACATTCTTGAAAGAAGTATTGTACTGTGTTATAGTAATAGGAAAAAGTCTAGGCAGGGCAGTACCTAGATATTCAAAAATCAGTAATGCTCAAAGTCTACAATGAAAGCTTAAATGGGATCTGCCAGCTGTAAATCACGTCCCAACCTTCTGCCACTGTTATATACCTGTAAGGTCAAGAAGACATACTGTACCTTTCATATATGCAGCTGTGCATCCAATGCTTTTATTCTCTGGTACAAAGATTCAAAAAGGCTTTTCTAAGCTCCTGAATAGCTGCAAGCTGAAATGCCTCCTCTCTCCCTGCTTGATTGACACTTGTAGTCCCAAGCAGGGTCAGCTATTGGAGGGGGGAGAAAGGAGGTGTTACAGCCTGTGGCACTTCAGGAGCTCAGGAAAGCCTCTTTGACTCTTTTACTGTAGAATAAACACATTTTTGTAAGTTATAAAAGCACAGACAGATATATGAAAGGTACCATGTTTCTCCAGGCCCTATCAGCTATCTAACAATGTCAGCAGTTTGGAACATGAATTATAGCTTATAGATTCCATTTTAAAGAAACAAGGGAATACTAGGATGTTCTGTATACAAACATATAGTAGCACATTTAGGCCATGTTCACACAACCTATGCTTTGCATAAATCACGGCTGTTGCAATTTGCAACAACGCACATGATTTATACAAAACATACGTTGTATGTGAATAAATGGAATCCTGGCCAGAGCGTATACACATAGTATATGCTCCATCTTAAAAAATTCCATTCGGCCGCATGAAAAACTGACATACTGTAAATTTTCTGCAGCCTCTATTTATTGAATTGCGGCTGCAAAGAACGTCAGTTCACATAATGGAGCATGTGGCTTCGGCTGCACACTCCATTGTGTGCAGCGGTGAATTAGGATGCGAGAACAAGAGCATGCATCCGCATCCGAATTCACCAGGAATAAAGATCATCCGGACGTACTGCGGGGATGATCTTCAGTCACACCGGCCGTTCTGTGACCTGGCTGGACTTATAACTTCTAGCATGTCTATTTTTGAGGTGCTGATATTGGCCCATAATACATTTGTATGTCTGCAACAGAGCCAAAGTTATCCATTTTATATCATGCATATTTTATATTATTGGGTTGAATAATACAAAGGTTAAATAAATGATTTACAGCTTGTACTGTCGAAGATACATTTTCTTATATCATTATTTGGCCTGCGTGACCCTGTGTGCTATTTTTGTCTTTACGCATAGATTTTTTTTTTTTTTTCAAAGGAAATGGTATGTGTACATATATATGACTACATTGACGCTTCTCGCTTTGATAATATAAACCTGACGGTTAATGTTAATTATCATATGGATTCTTGGCAGGATCATTATTGGCCATTGTGGTCAATGTAAAGCCACAACAGTGAGCAAAGGTATTGACAAAAATACTAATTCTGCTATGAAATTACAAAGGGGAGAATTTACTACTTTCGATTGTCTTCTTAAATCCTTATTTAGTCGATCATTTAGGATGAGCCTGAAAATTGTGTTAACATAAAGCATAAGTATTCCTTTGTATAATTTACATTTACATTTGATTAATATAAGAATATTGCACCAATAGCAGTTCTGCAATGGAGAAGCAAAGTTTAAATGATAACTATCATTCCTACTATCAAAACTCCAGCAGGTACGTAGTCTGTTTTGAGAGCAGAATTGCTGAAACCACCATGGACTTGCATTGTAATACACTTACAATGCAAGGCTATAGCACTTTCGGCAGTTCCATAGATCACCCGCTTTTGGAGTATACTATGTACTATGTACCTGCCAGAGTTTTGAAAGTGTAGCCAGCCATACAAGTGGAATGATAGGTACTAGAGATGAGCGAACCTCGAGCATGCTCGAGTCTATCCGAACCCGAACATTCGGCATAGCGGAGGCTGCTGAAGTTGGATAGAGCTCTTAAGCTGTATGGAAAACATTTATACATGGATATGTTTTCCACATAGCCTTAGGGCTTTATCCAAGTTCAGCAGCCCCCGCTATGCCGAATGCTCGGGTTCGGATAGACTCGAGCATGCTCGAGGTTCGCTCATCTCTAATAGGTACCTGTTATTGAAGGAAAAAGTATATACCAGCTATTAATGTGCAGATGTTAGCAAGTTGCAACAGTAGGTCAGCATTCCTTTCTAGGTCTCTGTTATAGATGTGTCCCAGGCTGTATGCCACATCATGAGCAAGTGAGATAAATCCCTGGATCCATGACATTTTCATATAAGAAGAAAATGACCGATTCTCTGCAACTCTTTTAAAACAATCAGTACTATATGGTCATATTCAAAAAGAATGACGAGTTTCGACTTGCTAACCCTCATTCATGGCTCTGCCTCACTGAATCATTTCTGACTCCACATAGGCCAGGGGCTGTAGCCGATGGTGAAAAGAAAAATTTATCCTAATTCCTGGAGTGGTCAGGCATGTGTCGGTACACCACGCTCTCCATTACCTGGAAAGCATAAAGCACCGACATGTCTGAGCACTGCAGGAATCAGGATGCAAAATTTTACAATTCACCACTGGGCTAGAGCCAGAAATGATTCAGTGAGACAGAGCCATGAGTAAGGGCTAGAAAGCCCGAAACGCGTCTGATTTTTTATATGACTGTACTGATTGTTTTAAAAGAGCTGGAGAGAATCTCTCATTTTCTTCATATGTGTTGGTATTAGTTTTATTTGTAAGTTTATAAAATTTGGCTTTTATGCATTTCAAGCTTTTTGAGAGCTCCTAGCCTAAAATGTGTAAAGATATTTTTCTTATATGGTGGTTTTATGGACTTACAAATAAAGATTGATGTTAGCACAATGTTAATCACTAGACTATATCTTTTCATTATCTTGTAAGTTGTTTGATGCTGGTCCATAAAAAAATGCTGGCAAAGGTGGCCCTATGAGTTGCTTTGGTCTATACACATAGGTGGAGATTTATCGAACTGGTGTAAAGTAGAACTGGCCCAGTTGCCCCTAGCAACCAATCAGATTCCACTTTTCATTCCTCACAGATTATTTGTAAAATGAATGGTAGAATCAGATTGGTTGCTAGGGGTAACTGAGCCAATTCTACTTTACACCATGTTTGATAAATCTCCCTCATGAAATTTTAGTAGACCATGTATCAATGCAGTTATTTCAATAAACCAAAGTTGCAATAAAAAAATGGTTTCTAGCATAGCTGACTTGTGTAGAAAGGTTTCCCACCACATTTATTCATACAAACATATTTTTAGTGTCTGTGAAGCAGGGGTGTAACAAGCAAGAATATAGCTGTCACTACCCTAGTATTTAATAAGAATAATTCCCTTTAACAGCAAGACCAAATTATACAATGGGAAGTGGTAAACAAGTAAACACATAATGTTATGGTCTATATAGATTTTCAGTATTTGCTTTATTTTCACTGTGTTTAAAATGAAGGCAAATGTTGGTTTGTAATAACCAAGAACCTGAGAATGATCGAATGTCACAATGGCTAAAACAACCCTTTCATCTATTTGGAAGGTGTTTAACTATCAATTAAAATTAATTTAAAAAATATCTCAAGCTCCCTATGTGTTTTCCAAAGTGAGGCATCCTTAGATCTTGATCAATAAGCGCGCTGGAAACTGACAGAATAAAGGACGTGTTGGAAGCACCTGACAATCACAGCGGGGAGATCTCATTAGAAACACAAAATAAAACTGAGCAAGAACTGGGAAATTTGAATTTTCCTGGGAAATCTGGCAGAAATCCAGATTTCAGGAAATACTAATAACCGGTTCACCATTTGTTTAAACAAGGAGCTTTAGCTTATTTGTCTAAACAATTATGGTAGACTTGGGCCAATGCCTTTCCCTGGTTCAGTTGTTGACTTCTGAAACCTTTTCAGGCTGTGGGGTTTACTTCTTTTATTATTATTATTATTATTATTATTATTATTATTATTATTATGTGAACAAATATTGAATATTTTACCTGTGACTCTAAAGGGGTTCAGCCATCTTCTATACATATCCCTAATAGAACAAAGCAGATGTATCAGTCAAATCTCCCCATACTCCCCTGAAGTTTTGCTCGGTACTCGAACATTGCTCGGTATTCGAACAAAACCAGGGGGATAACTGTCAGCTGAACTGATGTTGAGCTGACAGTTAGAGGTGTTCGGGAACAGAGAGAGGCAGGAGCGGGCGGCTATTTAAACTTGCCGCCTCGCTCCTGCTTCTCTCAGCTGTGGGGGACACCCTGTAAAGAAGTGGGGAATCCCATCATAATGATGGGATTGCCCACATCTTTACAAGGTGTCCCTGGCAGCTGAGAGGAGCAGGAGCACGGCGGCAAGTTTAAATAGCCTCCCGCTCCTGCCTCTCACTGTGGGGATGCGCTGTAAAGAAGCCGTCTCTCAGCACTGTCCTCCTGTCTCTCCCCACCAGCCCCCCGCCCCCCTACCGGTCCGGAGCATCTTCCGATACACTTACCCAGCCTGTAAACCTCTATAGCCTGCGGCGCTCCCATGCTGTTGCGCCCGCAGCCCCGCTCACCAGCTTCTTGCTCCTGCTGCTCCCCGCTGCCTCTGCAGACTCTCCCTTATACTGCAGAGGCTGCGGGGAGCAGCAGGAGCAAGAAGCTGGTAAGCGGGGAGTTTAAATAGCCGCCCGCTCCTGCCTCTCACTGTTCCGGTGAACATGGAGCGTTCTTACGCTCTGTGGGCCAGGTGCTTTGCACCTGACCCACGGAGTGTAAGAACCAATTAATCACATTTACATTGTTCCCTATGGGAACTTACAGCTCGGTTCTCAAACTGCTCGGTTCTTGAACAGCCTTCCAGAACCGATTATGTTCGAGAACCAAGGTACATTGTATATCTATCTATCTATCTATCTATCTATCTATCTATATATATATATATATATATATATATATATATATATAATTTAAGTTTGTGTTTGCTGTTGTTGTTGTTGTTGCTGCATCTACTTATAAATAAAAGCAATTATTGGGTTCTCTGTTAAAACTAATTGTAATGCCTAGGGAGATTGAATGGTTATTCCAGAAGCTTTCACAAATTGTACTTACAAATCATCGTACATGGTACGGATAATAATCACATTTTATAAAAAGGCAACCAACTGAATATATTTGGTATGTCTCTACTTTTATCTTCTCCATTCTTTAAACAACGGTGATACAAAATCTTAGTGGTTGCAATGCACCTTAGGTGGCACTGTTTACTCTTAAGGATGCAGCATCCTTGAAGATTATTGAACAAAAACTAAACAATCAACATTTACAGCCCTAGCAGGCTACTGCTAGCTTCCCATGTACCTCTGTCCATGGGAAGAGGTCTGACCACTCACATGCCACAGGACAGCCAATGTTTCACTAAACGCTGATCAACCATCAGTAAGTTTCACCTTAAAAGGGAACTTCAGCATATCAGCTGGTACCAGAAAGTTATACAGATTTGTAAATTACTTATTTTAAAAATCTCAAGACTTCCGGTATTTATCAGCTGCTGTTTGTCCTGCAAAAAGTGGTATATTTTTTCAGTCTGTCACAGTCTCTGCTACCACCTCTGCCTTAAGAATTGTCCAGAGCAATAGCAAACTCCCATAGAAAACCTCTACTGCTTTGGACAGTTCCTGACATGGACAGAGGTGGCAGCAGAGAACATTGTGGGACATTTACTAAGGAGTCTAATAGGTGCAACTATTCTAATGGGGATTGGTGTGTATTTTGTTCTAATTTCTTGTGACTGATTCATTAACATGTAGCACTGCCATAGTAAAAGCATCTAAATAAAAAGGCGCAAAAAAGGCGCAACTATGAAAAAATTTGCAGTTTTATTCACCTGGTTCTGACCAGACGTAAGCTTGTGCCTGTTTATGCATCTAAAAATATAGAATATAGATGCAGAATACTGGTTCATAAAACAAACTTAGACCAAAAAAGGCTGAAAAATGCAATTAATCACCAAAAATTACGCGCAAACCCCTTGATAAATGTCCCCCATTGTGTCAGACTGGAAAGAATACACAACTTTCCGCAGGACATCCAGCAGTACTGGAAGACTTGAGATTTATTAATGGAACTAATATACATATATATATGCACTAGGCAACATAATTTTGACTCCTACTATCTTCTGTCTTTCCTGAGACCATGTTAGGTGACCCACTTATGATGCAGCATCTCCACAGGCCTTGCATTACACAGCCCCATCTCTCTTGCAATAAACAAACCTTCTCTGGCCTTCAGCTTGCTGATGGACCACCTATGGATGAACTCCTGGCCTGGGATACTTAAATATGGATCAATTGCACTCAGTTCCTTGGAACCATAACACACCCTTTTATCAGCTTCCCAATGCCTCTCATAGGAATGTTGTGGCCTAGTGATTCCATGTCACAATGCACATGCCTACATCAGCATCAGGCTCCACTTGCTGGCACTGACACTTCCTGTTAGTGAACAGCTGAGAAACAAGTCATTCTAACTGTCAGCTATTGTGACAAAACATGGCAGCATCACCAAGTACTAAGACCTAATAATAAAAACAGCCCCAGACTCAAATGTAAAATATACTGAGAGGAAATGTATGGTGTTTACCCCTCAAAGATATCTTAGCATTGTTAATCCTAGGTTTCCAGAATCTTGGAAATAGTCAATTATGCAAAGCAAGGTCATGGTAAACAAAATGAGTGATAAATATAACACCTTCAGAACTCCTGGCAAGTTGGGCGACAACCCCCATGGACCCTGTAATAGTACTTGTCACCTTTGCAGTTCCTGAATCCGATAAATCAGTGCTTCTGAGTCAGGTGCCCTCTAGGTTGCTGAATTGGTGTTTCTGACATTAATGAACATATACTGATTCCTTTTTCTGCATAGGCCTTTATGTGACTGTAATAATTCCTGGTTTGATTGACTCATAGCTTATTAAGTTGTATTGACATAAAATATAGATTGAGCAGTATTTTATATCTGAAATGAAGGTTGACCACTAGTGGAGGCTTCTTTATCACCATCTTCGGTGGAATATCACAAACTGTAGACAGAGATGTAGCCATTTTCAACTTACGTTATATCTTCAATTGGTTAAAGGGGGGCTATAAGTAGGTTAGATGAATCTAGTCTGCTAATAGCCCCTTATAGCACCCGGGATGCTGAGGAGGAAGGTATGTTTCCTTCTTAGCACCGGTCCTGCACTGTTAGTCAAAATAATCTTTGCTCCGCTGCACTGTTAGGAGCACTGCTGAGTCTTCCGGCCCACTACTTCTAATGATAATCAAAGGAACGGGCGGCCCGGATAACACGGCAGTGCTCCTTACATATCCCTAATAGAACAAAGCATATGCTCTGGACATATACCTTCCTCCTCATTGTCCCAGGCACTATAAGGGGCTATCAGCAGGTTAGATTCATTCAACAGCCAAACTATAGTAGCTAGAGTACTGGGTTTTTTGTACAAGTGTCAAAAATTGTATAATCACAATAAAAAAAAGGTCAGCCAGTTAATCAATCAGTCATCCAGTCTAATGAAACTGAACTTGTATAACACAGTAGGAGTGGAGTGTGAGCACTGATTATGTAAAGCGCACACTCAGTTCAGTAATGAAACCAAATTTTTTTTAACACAGTAGGAGTGGACTGCAACCACTGATTATGCAAGGCACACACTCCATTCACTGATCCCAGTAAATTGGTATAACTCAATTGGAAATTACAGTGGCCAGTGGGTGAATAATATGGACTGTGTCTTCACTGGTCCCAGTGAATTCCTATAGGCACCCTCTCCTCTCTGTCACTTAATCGCTCTATTTGTCTCTCCCTGCTCTGCTCTAACTGCCTGCTGCCTTCCTGCTCTCACAGCAGACTGGCCACCTCTTGAAACAAACTGCCTTACATAGAAGGTGAGGGGGAGAGTGCTGACATCACAGAGGAACCTGCAGCTCAATGGACAGGTGCTTGGGATCATAGTTAATCCCTTTCTCCTGCCCAGTGATGCTCCAGACATGTGTGGCCACCATTTAGTTTTTTTGTGAATTTCTGTAGTGCATTGGCAGGAATATACTTCAAAGAACAAAGCGAATTGATGGCTCTATTTGCGGAAAATTTTGATTCGCCGGATTCAGTTTGCTCCTCTCTAAATAGGATTCCAACTGCTGGGATCCCTGTGACCAGTCTAGAGAAAGCTAGAAACTGTACCCTGGAAGAAATGAAGCACACCACGCATGCTGAATCAGTGCTCCATTCACTCTCTATGGGGCTTCCAAGCAGGGCCAAGCACTAAGGTTTAAGAGAAACAGATCACTGATCTCAGGGAGACCAGCAAAACGATAACACTGCCGGCTGCTGATTAAAGCGCTCAATGCAGTGAAATCCTAGGTGCATTGGTCCCTGGAAAACATGAATATGCAAAAGAAGAGCCCGTGAAGCCTCATTCAAGAGTCTCGAAACACAGGACTAGCCAGATATCCCTCTGGGAAAGACCCAGCCAAGGTCCCCTTGCATAAGCACTAAGGGTCGACAATGCTTGTCAGCTCTTGCACCTAATGTCACCTGGATTTCAATGATGAGTTTACAAGCAAGTAATGCATAACAGAAAGAAACTTAGAAACATTTACAGAGCATATGCCATCTATTATTATGTATTTGAATCAGTTTCTTCATTTTGCTCTAAAGCTTAGCCAATGGTCTCTGTTTAAAGGGCAGGCATACCTTTTTTGCTACCTAGAAACCTATTTATACTTTAATTATGAGAATATTGCTCGTCATTAACTTTGGAGAATGTGGTCATTCACTTCCATGCTGCTATTTGACTTTTTGTAAATCCATAGGAAATGTAATTAACGTTATGAATATTAAAGCAATTGGTTTATATTCAATATAATTGTTTAGGCTATAACAATGTCAGCATTAATGTTTTGTACTTGGGTTCCAATTAAAACATCCTTTTCCATTGAATATCGCTTTTGTTACCTTCCCCCCATTCTAGTGTCCAAGGACTGCTGTCAGTGATTGTTGTCTATTTCTATGGTCTACCATTATCTAGAGCAGATGAAGCATAAACACAAATGCCTGGCCCTTGTAGCTATGCAGTCACAAAATCCATGTCCATATGGCAAATTACAATAATATATGCTCAAAGTAGAGGGTACAATTTTAACGTCAATATATATTGAAATTGATATTATGGGCATTTTTGTTTTCCCAGTTCTTCGTGGCAGTGTTTAAGGCATTTTTATTGGCCAATAACATTAAAGTCTACAGTGATTCTGTGTTTGGCTTCAATGATGCTCGGGCATAGCATGTTTTGTCTGTCGTTTTTCCCATAGACTTCTACATGGGACTTAAAAAACATTATGGAAAAAGCATGCACAAAAGAGCGCTAAATAAACAATGCCAAAACCCTTTATGTACTGGATATGCCATAAAATCCATGTGGCATTTCAAAACACTTTTTTAATGTTTTTTTTTTTTTTTTTAATTGTTAAACAGATCACTTAATGGCCACCTCTTAGAGAAGACCATCCCCTTATCCTGACCAGGTTTTGTGTGTTGGATTCTTAGTCCACACTACATTATGGATAGTACCTATTCTTCTTTTCAAACTGGATATATGTATATTCCTGATGCTACTTGGTTTATTATCCTCTCTATTGGGTTCACTTCTTTAAATGCTAGTTTTCAAATCATGCTACAAATTATAACATGGAATGAAAGACCGGGACCATTGAATGGGTGAATATGAATTTATGATGTGAAACGTGTTGATGGCTCGTTGAATCCCCTCATGTAACCGTGTGATACGTCTATGAATTGATTTGCCACAAAATTATAACAATAAAAAAAATCAGTTTTTGGCATGAAACATAAATTAATGATAACCATAAATTAAATTGTGCCATAAAATATTCATTTCCCACCTTTTGGGCTTGAAATGACACAAGCATTGACCAATCCTTATGGGATTTGGTTCCAATTATTTCCCTATACGAGACATTTCAACCTTATCATTTTCCATTCTAATCATATTAAAAATCTTAATCTATCACGTCATCAGAATTGATTTAGCTGTCGGAGCAATCCCGTTGTTTAACAATTATTCTTTCCCTCATCCTACTGAGTTTCTTGATAGTTGACAACAGTCACTGGGAGCACATATCCTTTCTGCTTGATTGAAAAGGATACAGTATATCTTGTTCTCCATGCAGGGTCATGCTGATTCAGCCTTGCAGTGCTTTGTACATGGGGAGAAGAGGATTACTTATCAAAGTGTTCCAGCTGCAAAACTGGGATAATACATAAGCAAACACAGTGGGGGATTCATTAAACTTTGTTAAGGGTTAACTTGGCTGTTCATACTGCAACTTTGATTCAGGTCATTGGTCCAGAGTCAATAGAAAATCTTAAGCTCTAGCAAATCTAAACTCCTCTCCATGCAGTTTAGTGCCCATTAGTGGACCCTTTGTCAATATGAGCGACAGCTCAAAAGTTTAGTTTAACCCTAGATCTTAATAATGACTCATGCCTTATTCTAGGAGCCTGCTGATCTGTATGTAGGAAAACTGCTGGGCAAAGTCATTCACTCCAAGGCAATCAATACTATTGCTTCTGAGAACCTTTGTACCAGCTGCGCAGCCATTTATAGGTCATTTCCCCCCCCCCCCCCCAGAAATTAGGAGACATGTGTGCGCACCTGTATACATGCAAACATGGGTACCAAAGGCTGGACTATCTTATATCGGGGCCTCTTCTGCCTACATTCATTCATTCCATA